>NW_024040485.1:7265321-7561883 GCF_014851395.1 Micropterus salmoides
CTTGTCAAAGTCCTGTTCCTAGTTGAAATATTGTGGTTGATGCTCAAAAACCTTCTAGTCTCTCTGAATGAATGCCAGACGCCAAATAATAGGTGCTCTTTGTTTTCAGTTATCACTCCGAATGCAAATGCAACAAGCTATTAAATCAATATAAAAGGGCAATTGCTTATTCATGTTGTAGATTGTTTTCTTTTTCTGGAAATGATTACAATAATATATTATAAAAAACTGCATTGTTGGTATTAACAGCATGCAGTAACTTTTAACACAGCACACAGTCTCTAAGCCTGCTCACAATAAGGTCTGGTATCCTCTGGCCTCTGCAGTTGAGAGAAATGAAGGCCTCAGCCACTATTTGAGAATTTACAGTATGTTATTTTGGAGAAAATGGGGAAAATATTGAGATATATATTGTATATTGCGGCACAGCCTAAAAATATTGAGATATTATTTATTAGCCATATTGCCTTGCCCCACAAGTAACTAGATGTAAATGAAGTCCATGTTGATAAAAAAACATAATCAGAGAGGCATTACATTTTCCACAAGACATATTTAGGGGACAGGTTTGCAATAAAGATGTGTGCTGCTGCATTTTTGCCGAACAAGGCACATATAATTACTTTGTGCACACTGGGTCAAAAGCTGTGTTCAAGAGAAAAAAAGCCCCAAACAAAGACATGACAGACGTGAGATAACAAACGCCGTGTTATTGTAATATCGCATGGTGCCGAAAGTGCTCAATAAGTGCAAGAAATGAAAACAAAACAACAAAAACAAACCTCAGACTCTGATGGGGTAAAGTGGATCAGAGTGTCCAATTCAAGCTGCTTCTTTTCAAAGAAAAAATGTCTGATTAATCCATTTTGTGCAACATTATGGTCTAGGTTGGCTTTTAATGATATTTTTGAAAAGAGAGACTTCCCACTCCATGGTGCAGAAGCCCAACATCACACAACAGACCCTGTATTTTAAAAAGAAACAAGGGGTGAGAGGGAAGGCTAGTGGTGGGAAAAAATGACACTGTAAATAAGGACTGACATTATAAATATGGTGCTTTGGTTCTAATGATTACTTTTGACTGTGTGGGCTCAAACCCGTGGTTCAAAACATTGTCAAGATTGAAAAGGAGCATGCACAGCAGCCAGTTTAAGTATAAAGACAAGAACATTGCTAGGCTTTGATTGCAAGACATGTTTTTATTTGACATGATGAAAAAATTACTCCAAATGAGAGCAAAAGTCAAATAATGTCAAAGAAAACTTAAAGCCAGACAAACCAAAATGGGAGTTCCGACTTTGTATAGTCTGTTTTCAGTGGGCCAACATCACACAACAGACTTGGTACTTGTGAGTGAAAAGAGAAGAGAGTGGTACAGATGGAAGGAAGGAGAGATGGAGAAAAAGAAATAAGGGCGGTGAGAGAGATAGAACGACTCCGTTCTGCCCTAATACAACACTTCACAGCCGAAGTGAAGTGAAAGAGAGATGGATTTTAGAATAGCGAGAGTAGAGACGTATACAGGCCAGGAAGTTTTTCTTTTAGAGGGCCAACCATTTTGCAGTCTCGAGAAGGCGAGGCAAGAGAGAATGGGGGGCTGGGAGCAAATGGAGAGATCAGCAAGTCTTTCCTCCAGATGGAGCTTCAACCACAGTAAAGAGGAGAGAGTTACAAAGTGAGACTCTTCTCTGCAATGATAGAACACTTAAAGGCCGACCTCAACTTTGGAGGGAATTGAGAAGAGTACTGGGGGAAGAGGAGGAGGTGGGGGAGTGAGATGGAGCAGAAACTCCCCATTGCAGTGGTCTAACATGCACAGCAGATGCTGTACCTTTGGAAAGCAGGGAGTTGAGAAACAGAGAGGAGGATGATGGGAGCTCAAAATTTAACCCTTCAGCCATGTCTTCTCTTCAAAGTGCAGCAGATGCAGGGAGACAGAAGAGGGTGGAGACATGAAGATGTTGTCTTTTAAGGAGGGAGGAGATAGAAAGATAGAGCAGGGATGGAGATACAGTAGGAAAGATGACATGGGACAGAGAGGGAGGAAGGAGGGGAGGAGTTTTAAGCTGAGGGCAACATCTTTGTGGGGAAAAGTAGCAGATGGGGAGGAGAAGAAGGAGAAAGATGAGATGTCATTTTTGACTCTAATAAGATGTTTATACAACAAAAAATCCCTGAGTAGAGCGTCAAGATGAAACCTCTAATGATATCCACATCATCCATACAGGCTGCACATGCATGGTTTTGTAAAAAAAAGAAATGGAACAGACAAATCACATGTTCTCCAAAGTGAACAAACAAAAGACGTTTTTGTCATTTCCTTCTCTGAACGTCAACTACACTTGAGACCTTGCAGTGGCTTTGAGAACACAAAAGAGCGTAACAAGCATTTTTCATATGACAGGCACAATAATCACTTAAGGTTAAGATTAGGGAATGCTCATGGTCATGCTTAAAAGAAAAAGCAGTTGCTTAAACCTGCATACACAGACATTTTGGCCACTTGGAGGCGGCGCAACAAGCAAGTAACATTTTATCACCTTAGAAATTGTTTTGGTGAACGTTGCAAACATTTTCCTATTTACACATCCAGGAGCATCAGAATTCATCTGGAGTTGTGTTTCCAACTGACAAATGTAAGTCCAATATTGACTCTCCCTTTTGCTCTTCACCAGCACCCTAGGGGAAATATCCAACTCTTTAGGTTCTAAATGTTCCACTGTGTTCACAAGCTAGTCTCTACATTTGTCTTTCTGCCATTTGGTGCTGGGTGGGTAGCACTTTGGTGTTATCACACGTTGAAAACAACTGCCAGTTGTTGCTTCAAACGGTAAAGCTGAACGTTAAAACAGTAAAGTTGGGGGCCATAAAACCAAAACAACAAAAAGGTTTTTTAGAGCTGAGGGGAACTGCTGGGTTGGAGGATAATTCTCCGCAGAGCCATCTATTTTCACATTACACATAGTCACTTATTGTTAATATGAAAATATTGATTAGTGCAGCTTGGAGTTAAGTTTGAAATATCAAAGTCATGGTTAAAAGAAACCCTCGTTGACTGTTGTGAGTTGTTTACTTGTCATAGACAGTAATTTTTGAAAACATTCTCCTCCTTTGGGTTGACATGGAACTTCGCCATCTCCCACACATGACCGTCCAAAGAATTCTTTCTGGGTAGTTTACCGTAATTGTCCAAGAAGGCAAAGGTGAAGGAAGGACAGACAGATTAAGAAAGTAAAATAAAACAGTGGTGGGATCTAAAAAGTGAGGCAAAATGGAGGGGAAAGAGTGACTAAAACTTCCTCCGTGTTTGTGCTCGAGACGGAGCAGCAAGTCATATCTGCAGTTGGCCCGAACAGCAAAGCACAGACAGTGTGCTTCAGAGCTGAGGCAGCAAGAGACTTAGGGGGTGAAAGTTAGGAGAAAAATAAGGATGTAGAAGAACAAGAATGGAAAGGGAAAGAAATAAGAGAGCTGATTGAAGAGAAGACATGGGAAAGTAGAGAAATCAGGACTCGTCACCACCACGTTCTGACTCTGCGCAGCGTGCACCAAGCTGTGGAGAGTTGAGACTTGAAAAAAATGGATGGGTGGGGGGAGCAGGGGGAGCGAGGGATGGAGAAGCAGCGTGATGAGAGATAGAAGAAGAAGAAGGAAATGATGTGTGACAATTTCTCACAATGAAGGCCGCCACACTGCAGAGTAGAAACTGTACTACAGCAAGATCAGAGATGGTGAATTCAGAAGCGAGAGAGGAATAACCAAAGATAGTGGGACGGATGCTTTTCTTGACCCATTGCTTTAAACTCTGAACAGGAGGCCCTAATAAACTTACAAAAACTTTGCTGGCAACACATTCATGGTCAAGAAAGCTTGATCATCATTTAATTAATTAAACTAAGCGAAGAAGAAGAAGAATAGGAGGAGGAGAGGTGGCAAAAAGGAGGGACGTGGTGAAGAAAATGCATAGAGAGTATGAGACAGAGTAGTAGATATTACATTATAGAGAGGAGAGGGATGAGAATGTAAAAATGATGCAGTGGATACAGAGAAAGAGACCTTGGATTTAATTTATAAAAGAGTTCTTATACACAAATAATGTAAGAAAAATGATGAAAAATCACAGCCAAAGCTGTGATACATGAAATGTTGATGTTGCTGGCATAATCACAGGGTCACATCAATTCGATCCAATTCTCTGCGGTAGATCGAAAGCTCAAGCTGACTTTTATCGTTACGCAGGCGAGGAAAGCCATTGATATCAGTTTAATTTGACCCTGCTCTGCACAGATGAGAGGCGATAGAGAGGGACGGAGACACAGAGGAGGGAACAGAGTGTGGGCGCGTTTTGAGAGACTTTTTTTTAAAGCAACATGGAAGTGAATAGAAAGGATAAATTAAAAAAACAAAAACAAAGTAAAAGAACAAAACTGAGGAAACCAGCCTGGTTCCAGTGGAGCAGAGATAATGAGAGTTCTGCAACTATAACTGCCTAGATAAAGATAAAGCAAAGCAGGAAATTAATTGTTAAGGGACATAAAGCCCAGTTGTGTTTATTAAAGCAGATACAATGACAACTTTTTTTTTTTTACAGCAAATCCTGTCCTGTATTAATCTGAGCGTGAACATTTAGAGCAAAGGAACCCGTCAAAAAAAACAAATGATCTGATAACTGTAGCCTATACAGGATATTTTAATACATTTTAAGGCCTTAATTCTAGATAATGTATTTTAAGACCCTTTTAAGGACCCTCAGATACCCTGGAGGAGATGTGTGGGAGAGGATGGGTGGATAAATGAGGAGAGAAAAAAGATCCAGTGCTGCTAATAGAAGAGATTAGACAGCTTGGAAAGCATGAAAACAGATGGGCTCCTCCATTAATGCTAGACATCAGGAGACAGCAAGAGAGACAGAGAGACATTTAGGCAAAGAGATGGACATGAGGGAGATAAAGACCGGGGGGAGACACCAAAACACTGAAATCAAGACAAAGAAAGGGGAACAAACAAGGGCATTACATTTTACATACTTTTTAGCATTCACATACAATCTTGAACTTACCTAAAACTAGTACTTACTTCTCAGTTTCCTCTTATGAGACTCTGTGAGTCAGTAAGTCTTGAAAATAGTTTACAGAACTGTGCTAACACACCACTTGACATCATGGTTTGACAGTTCTCATGCTTTGCTCTTCATGTTGAGACTCTGGCCTCTTGGGGGATGCTCCTGGGGGCCTTCGGCAACCCTTATTATTTCTGGATTAGTTCTTTTTGCCTATAAGATGTGAAAAATATCACAGTTTCCCAAAGCACAATATGACGTCTCCTTGTTCTATGTTTTTATTCAACCAAAAAGTCCAAAATGTGAAAATTATCAGTTTACTCAAGAGAACCAGGCTTTATTGTAGTTCTGTGACTCCTGTATGGCAGCTCTGCATGATTCAAAGTTCAAAAAAATAATTTTCTATCTTATACTGGCCCTTCATTTCAGCCTCTGTCTGATACAAGCTGTGACGTGCCTGTCTCTTTAAGGCCCCCCCCTCTCAAAGCCCACTGTCTTCTGATTGGCCAAGACTTGAAGCATGTAACCAGGCTGCTGTTGTTGCTAAGCTACAGACAGACTACATTCAGATCAAACACGAATTTAATCCTTGCAACGCTTTCCTCGCAGGAGTTTTATTGCTGGACAAAGTGTCCACACAACGCATATAAACAACACTTGCGATTACTACAGCTTTATGAACCCAAAGTAAACATTTTGCTGTGATTTAATTGCAAGAAACCGATGCCGAAATAACTACAATATGATGCTGATTTGTTAAACATATGAATTCATGATTTGTCAGGTCTGTCAGCAAGACAGCATGGCAACAACTTCTAAAATGTTTGTTTTCTTAATGGAGTTGGATCAATCAGGGCTATGCTACGCTAACTTGTTCACAGTAAAGTGCAACGATAGCTGGAATGAAGTTACACACACATATTTTTTGAACTCACCAGTTAGTTTAACTCCGTCGCTTTCTTTTCTCCATCAATGTCCAGTTTTGTCTGTTATATAAATATGAAGTAGTAGTCCAACAGAACTCTGAGTGCCAAACGACGCTAACAACAACAGTGAATCTGGATATGCACAGAAGCTGGCTCCTGAGATGCTCCAGTGAAGATAAATCAACATTGTAAAAAGCCAATTTAATAAAAGCAGTTTACTCCGAACTCCTCCTGCGAGTAAACGGCGTAGTTTTCAGAGCATAATCCAGTCCGTCTGCGGGTGTTTATTTGTCCAAAAGCTGGGAAATGTTGGGAATTTTGACTTCAAAAATGATTTAAATGTGAAATGTGCTTGAGATTAATTTGTTTCAAATATGCTTTTCATTTGGCGTACTGTGTGATGAAAGATTTTGTGCTAACATTACATAATTTACATACATCTTGGTGGACGGGGTGGGCTGTACTTTCCCACCACAAACCAAGGTCAAATGCTCACACAAAAGCCATTGTAAAATGATTCATATATAAATGAGCAGAGACTCTGAAATGCATGTTACAAATGATTTTGCTCCATTGTGCAAGGATTATGAGACAGTAGCACAAATTGGACCCTGTATATTCACTTGTTCACTATCGATTAACTTTCAACCAGATAAATAAGAATGAATGAAGATATTTGTTTGGGTTGGTTGCTAATGATTAAAAAAATAAAATCTTTTTGGAAAACACACTCAAAAACTTTTTTTGTATGACTCAGGATCTAAACCAAGGTTATCGAGCATGGAAGCAAGTGTATCTGCCCACCTTAACACTTTTTAAATTCCCCCAGTCCAACGTGAAACCATAATGGTTCCAGCTGTGTCCCTGCCACATAGCACTTTCCTTATTTCTCTTCCTTTATGTACCATAAGTATGTTTAATTACCATATTGTGAACAATCTGAGCCGTGTTCCTTCCATAAAATTTCATGAGACCAGTCACACATGGGTTACACAGAGAAGTGTATTTTACTCAGTGTGCACACAATCAAAGTAGTCATGCAGTTCAAATCCTCACAATTTGAGGTTTTGCAAATACATATCATCACCAGAAAGAAGAAACTCTGTATTTGCTTTCAGTCCAGCTATAATTTTATTTATTAGTCATGTGCAGTTTCCTTCCTTTCCATAAAAGCATATCAGCAGACATCAGACAGGATATCCGCCTCAGTGCAATTTAACTAGGTAATGGCTCTCTGGTGATTTACAAACGTTGGTGGATGGGGAAGCTCTTGCCTAGTAGGAGGATATTAAGTTGGCAGACTTTAACTGTGTTGAAAACGACTTGTAACTTGTAAATCATTTCATTAAAAACACACAATAAGCACCACGTTAAGAAGTCTGACTGAAATGAGCACAAAGCATATTGAAATTGATGGTAAGATCCCCAGCCTCTCGGAGAACGAGACAAACTGACAATGACTGCTCAAAACACAGTGCGAGACGGTACTCCAAATGCAGGGCGTGGAATGTTTTTTTGACATTTTCTGAAAAACTATTGATCCACATCGCATCAGTCAAAGTTTTCTTGGTGTCTGGGAAGGCTCTCTAGAGAATGTATTAACAACAACCATCACAGTCTGAAAGACTGCAGGAAAGACGTTTGAAATTTAGCACTTGAAAGAAGGGTTTTCTTCATTTTATCTTTATCATCTGAGCTCTAGATTTTTATGTCAAATAATCACGTGTAATGGAAGACAATTGCTGAGAGAAGAAAGGGATAGGGATACAAAGAATCCAATTTATTTTTTATGTTAATGAAGAAAATAGGAAAAACGTGTCTTGTGTGATTCAAAACTTGACCTTTTGCGTGCATTGCTACTGTATTATAACGGTAATGGTTCTCCACTATAATGTTTTCCTTGAAGGAATGAGGAGACAGTTATAATTCCAATGCAGATTTTTTGTTCATTTAATCAACATTACGGCAAATATTATCTTTTTGAGTGCCCAAAGCACTGATTTTTTAATTTTTATTTTTAAATAAAAAGACTACAATGGAGTTGTGATTGGCTAGGTCTCTTCATTTTCACCTGATGTTTACCTGCTAGTCAGCACATCACTAGAATAGGTGGGTGTTCTTCCTTTAGTTTCTCAACTAGCTGAAGTCAGACCTCTAAAGGAGTAGTTTGACACATTGGGAAATACCTGTATTTTCTTTGCTAACCATCTCCCGGTTCCAGCTTCAAATCTAATGGACAAATATGAGAGTGGCATTGATCTTCTCATCTAACTTTACCAAAATGTCCATTTTTTCCCCTTTAAATAAGCCTCTTCTACAAGTGAGGAAGGACCACATGAGGGGCGTCGGTCTTAATAAAAATAAACATAATGAAAAAACTCCAAAGTCAATCAAACCACAGCACTGCAGCACATCAAGAGACATCAGGAAGAGGGTTAAAAATCTTTCCTTTATATTTCCGTTGTATTAGACTGATCTTTACAAAATGAATGGCAGAGTTAATGTGATGGCATGCAGACAACCAAAAGTTGCTAAAAGCTGCAGGCTGATAGTGACAGCTATTATAATAATTGCTTCCTTGACTTCTTTTTACTGTAAAGGTGAGGAAAGATGAGAAAATAAGCTATGCTTCAGCTTCATACATTTTACTCTGCCGTGCTTTCTTTCTAATCCTTTTGCACCAGGCTGAGCAGCCAGCATGAGCAGTGTCTTCTCTAGGTAATCTAGCTCTTAGGATGTGTCATCGGTCAGTGTTATTTGCCAGAAATCCCCAATGGACATTTTTCGCTGCTGTAAATACTACATGGCAGGATTTCATTGGCATGTAGCTTGAAGCTGATACACCGTTGGGAACATTTCTCTCTCAAGTTTCAACTGGAACTAATGCCTCCTTGCTTCAATTTGCACCACCTTGGGCAAAGTTTGGTTCATCCCGCTCTGTTTGCCTCCTTCCGTTGATTTTGCATACGTTTGTGCTGCAGCCTCTAAATGATTCTTTTTTAATTCTGTCAGAAGGTAGGGCAAGAGAGACGAGTGGATTTAGAGAGAGAAATAGGCGGAGGGAAGGAAGGAAAGGTGGATGAAACAGACAGAGGTGTGTGTTTATCAAGCGTTTCATCGTTGCCGCACTGATCCAGGATCAATTGATGCTCTCAGATCAGCAGGGACGTTATGATCAAGGGAAGCCCGCGGTCACTGAACCCAGATCAGCTGTCGGAAAGGATGGATAATTAGGGAGCTGGAGAGAATATTTAGGAACAGATGGGAGGATGGAGGCGACATGTGTGGGAGAGAGAGAGAGAAGGAGAGAGGCAGTCTCTTTGGATGCGAGTGTCAACTAAATGCCTAAAATGTTAAACAAAATGAGAGAGAGAGGGTTAAATGATGAGAGAAGAAGGGGGGGGGGGCAGAAGAAGAAAGAGTGAAGAACAAGGCTGGAAAGGAGAAGAACGGTTGGATGGGAAGAAAATATGGATGGAGAGGGAAGCAGGAGGGAGAGGTGAAATGCAGATTCAGGCTGAGCCAAAGACGGAGATGAAGAGATGCACAAGCTGGGAGAGAGATGGAGACAGAAATATGAAAATATTGGTCTGTAACTGATTTACTTTACTTCAGCAACATAGGTTTCTCCCCTGTCGTGCCAATGAAGCAAATTTGAATTTGAGAGACTTCTCGGATAGAGTGGAAACTTGGTTGGAAAGGCATAAGGAGGCAGGAGGCAGATGAACAAGGAATATATGTATGTGCGCTCAGTGTGTGTTGTGAGAGAATTCTCTTCTTCCTGAATGTTTGAAGTTGAAAGAGCATGAGAAAGATTGAGGGAGGTAGAAGAGGAGGAGGTGGAGGAAGAAGACAAGAAGTAGGCAAAAATAGATGCTGTGACCAGATCAACAGTTGGACCTTTGGGGAGTATCAAGTCTCGAGTTTGAGCTGCAGACAAGAACCACTGTCTGGCCAAACACACACACACACACACAAATAAGCAATAGAGACATGCAGACACACTTTCAAACACTGATGTACAAAAAGGTCTGTACACTGATAAGCAGATCCTGTACTTGGTATGTAATCAACACACATAAATGCTCGTCCCTCTCTGCTCAAAGCCCTACTGACACCACTTAGAAACCCCTCGCACATACATACACACACAGAATTGCAAAGTGGAAGAAGATGCTGTTCACAGAGGGATTTCTTCTCACTGTAAATTCCCATTTTAATTGTGTCTTTTATCCTCAGTATTCCTCAATATAGAAACACAGGGGCCTCCTTGATAATTTACCGACACTATAGGGCTGCTGGAGATGATCCGCTGCCATTTGAGCCAGTGTGCCGAAGTCTATGAGTGCACCATCTCACTTGTGGCTCAAGTGCGGCTGTGTTCTCTGCTCTACTACCTTTATGTGCCGTTTCTACTTTTAGCAACGTGCATCTCTGGAGCATGAAATTCACTTGTGAATGTATATAAGTGCCTATAAGAATCAAGTGACTTTGCCTTTATGTACAAAGACTGGTTTTCTTTTTTGTTTTTGTTATACATGCCACATGCTAATATCTTACCAAATCAATCATTATATGCTTTTATAACACCAAATGTTCTGCTAAACAACTCTAAATAAGTTTTACAGTTTTACAGGACGCTCTGCATGTGAAACACTTAAATTATTTTAACTTTATTTCTGAGAAATCATGTTTTTTTCTGTTTGGTTAGCAGATGGCTTTAAACACTTACACCCATGAGCCTCAGCTGATGTTGCTATGGAGAAGAACATAGTCAGAAGAACAAAACAGGGCTGTAGCAAACATAAAATGCCCCATTGTTACAAGTACGAACAAAATAACCTGCTATAGTTGCCAAATTCATCCAAAATGTCCCCAGAATCTCAAAATGAATTTTGATTTAAAATACTGTATGTTTTTTCAGATTTACAGAATTGCGTGATCTTTCACGTTAACTTGCTGTTATCGGTGCATGCAACAGTAATTTCAGCTTGGTGAAAAACCACTTACTTCCTTTTTTATGCCTTTACTGGGTACTAGCAGAGAGATGTCAGGAAACAAGGGAAAGAGGCGGATGCAACGAGGGTCCCAAGCCAGACTTGAACTGGGAATGTCTTGATTCCTAATTCCTCTTTTTTTTTTTATGTAGCTGCATGCTGTTAACTGTAGCTTAAATGTTTAGCGTTTCATGTCCGTCCAAGTCTTGGAAGTCTATTAATCCAGTTTACCTCAGTACTAAGAAATGTATTACATGCCTTCACTGAGGAAACAAAAGCCAAACAGCAGAGTGTGACCTATTGGCAGGCTATTTATGTTGCCCACATCGCGGGATAAACAGCAGGAGGCACATGTACAATTTTCAGGGGCATCCCGATCGATAAGCCCCTGTAACTAGATATCATATCGTTTCTGAAAATCCATCACACCTTTACTTGCAAGCAATATACATTGTTTATAATGAAAAAAAGAAAGGACACAAAAAGAGATAGAAAAGCCTGGAGTCAGAAAAGATTAGAAATGGGTGAGATGTACGAGAGAAAGACAAAGAAGAACAAGAATGAGGGAAAGAGGGGAGATTGAGGAGAGATGAGGAGAAGTGAATTAAGGAGACTGATAGCTGAGCGCAGGGTCCAGGGGGCATGGATATATGTGTGTGTGTGTGTGTGTGTGTGTGTGAGTGAGTGACCGCATGCCTCACACACACCCACACACTCACACACAGACACACAGAGAGGTTAGCTCATGAAGACAAATGTAGTGACCTTGCTTAGTGATAAGGCATGAAGATAAAGTAGTGTTGGAAGAAATAACTAAAAAATACCAGGAGAAACAGAGGGGTGTGTGTGTGTGTGTGTGTGTGTGTACGTGTGTGTGTACGTGTACGTGTGTGCGTGCATGTGCGTGTGTAGGAGTGCAATAGAGATAGACAGGTGAACAGACAGATGGGAAAGTGAGAGACAGGGAGATAATAGTGAGACAGACATAAAGACAGAAAGATGAGGAGCCACACAGACAGATGTGGCTCAATACTGAGGATGGCAAATAAACAATAAGATATGAAAACAGACAGTGACCAGAACACACTATTTAGCTACACACACACACACACACACACACACACACACACACACATATTTGGAGTTGCCCATACAATCTTGTCTTAAGATTTTCAGGATAAAATGTGTATTCACACCTGTCTTGTCTGGTTCGGTTGAATCAAACTCATGTTTGTTTCCCCCTTGGCGAGGATCTTTTGGGCAGGTGTGAATACAGCAATCACACACAGGTTTGGACCAAACAACCGTATAGACACCCAGCTGAAGAGGTGGTCTCGGTCCGGTTCCAAACAAACTCTATTACGGTTTGTTTAAGGTATGAACTTAAAATAGCTCAATTGCAGAAAGCACTGTGCAGTCTAGTTGCACATCGTCCACTACAGTGGACACTAGAGTGTTATGCCATACACTGCCACTGTTTGGTAAGCCATTGTAAGTGCAAATTAAATTCGTCAAAACCAAGATGGCCGACGAACAATCGGAAATGCTGAGCAGCATTCCTACAATTTTAGGAGAACCCTGAAGGTAAATAAAATTTGGTAACATCTCGTAACAACTAAGGAGTAGTACAATTGTTAATTTTTCCAAGTATTGACTTTATGTTGGGAGGAAATTGCAATTAATCATCTGTCCACTAAATTGGACATTATGCATCATTTACATTTACATTTACTCATTTGGCAGACGCTTTTATCCAAAGCGACTTACATTTGAGGAACAACATACAAGCATCAACAGAGCATCAAATACTGACAATACATACTAGTAAGAGCAGCAATAAATACTAGTAAGAGCTCATAGTACATATCACATCAGTGGGGTAAATACCTAGGGACGGAAGTAAGAGTTAATAAAAACTGCAATCAAAACAAAAAAGTGCAATCAATACAAGATAATTGTAGGAGATAGAAAAAGAAGAGCACAGGAAGTACATGTTAGATGTTAGGAGTTAGAGGTGTTATAAGAGGAAGTGTTCTCGGAAGAGATGAGTTTTCAAGAGCTTCTTGAAGTTAGAGAGGGACGCCCCTGCTCTGATGGCGTGTGGTGGCTCGTTCCACCATCGTGGTGTCACAAATGAGAATAGCAGGGACTGGGATTGCTTTGTGTGAAGGGATGGCAGAGCCAGGCGACGTTCGTTGGAGGAGCGTAGTGGCCGAGAAGGAACTTAACTTTGTATTATGCAGTTTAGGTAGATGGGTGCAGACCAAGTAGTCACTCTGTATGCAGCATTAGTGACTTGAATTCAGTTCATACCTTAGACGCACGCTGTCCACCTTAGTGGACATGTAAGAAACTCCTTGAAAAATGTGTGTTTTATTTTGCATGCCTAAAGAGCAATAAAAACACATAGGAAAAAAATCCTGACAAAGGCTCTCATAATTCATGCATGAAAGGGTGAATTACCTGATATCTAGTTCATGTGACAGACAAATCTGGAGACAAATGCACAGCTTGCCTATGCAGAGTGTGACACAGTCAGATTTTTATTATGTAATTAGGGGTGATGAAATGGCTAAACATGACTCATTAGTGATTGCAGTGATTACAGTGCACTACACATACAGCAGCAGTATGCAGCAATGTTAGCAGTAATAAGTTCTGATGAAATAACCTGCTGATCTGGTTGCATGAACATAGGCTCTCTCTATGAATTCAAATGTTATACATGATCCGTCTTCTGCGCAGTACCACTGTCAACATGCCATATAGGTGCACATAAGAGAATGATCTCTCTGCCAGAACCATCTTCGTCTTTGCAAGATGCTAATTACAATACCGTGTAGATAACACCATATCATATGACCCTCACAAGTTTCTGCAAATTGTGATTGTAGCTGATAACACCAAATCAGCAAAAGAACAATAATTGCACTACAAAAGATCTCCATGGTTATTTAGCCTCCTTTCGCACTTCCTGCTTTTCCTCACTCACAATTTCTGTCCAATGAATGGATGACCTTAGCACACATATGGCAGTGTGAAATTGAACCGCACCAAACCAAAAAAAATAATAATCAGCATTGTATTTGACCAAAGCAAGTGAAATAGCAAACTTTCCTGATCTGAATTACTTAACACCATTGGAAACTCTTGTTTCTTGTTGAAGTGCTCACCTTGCAATTATGTAACAGTGTACTTGGGGTGTGGTGAGTACTCTCTGACATCACTGTAAGGTGTGGTTACAGGTGCAACAGAGCACACTTCAACATCGACCAAAAGAGGTCAGTAAAACAATGATTTTCACCTCGGTTTTAAGTTCTTATACCATTTGGTACATGTAAAGTAGCCATATCTGAGATACAGTAGGCAGTCAACTTCAGCTCTGAACAACTCAGTTCTCACAATAGAACCCAAAAGATGTTCATTTCTGTGCAGAGTCCAGTCAATGTTCAAACGGTTGCTTTAGTGATCTGACTACAAAAGTCACGTTGATCACTGTTTAAAAATAGTGATTGATTCTGTCTTGTCTACATTTCAACATCACGCTTATGAACGAGAAAGGGGCCGACAAAACAAAACCACAAACTTTCATAGACTCACACATTTTTGAACCTGTCAGTATATGTTGCAATTTGTAAACTCTTGATTTGCACCCTGGCTAACATTAGTAGCTGCATTAGCATCAGATTATTTTAGAATTGGCCTGCTGGCTATATGTGGCTTGCTAAAAACATAGTACTGTGTGCAGTTTAGCCAGGCCGCTGTATTACTGTTGGTAGAGTAGGAAAGACTAAATTGTTTGGTCACGTTCACTGGTAGAAGAAGCGAAAACATAGATTTAAAGCAAATCAAACAAAAATCCCACAAATAAAGTAAATTGACAAGTAAGTTAGTTAGCATGTTAGCTGGCAAACAGCTGATTTTCTGATGATGTATATTATCTCCAAAGGAAAACCAGATGCTGACAAAGCGTGTAGTGTTTTTAACAAAACCATCTACTCTAGAACTTGACCTTGACTGTTAACCCCACCCATCCATATTAAGTTGAAATACAATATGTTCAAAACTGCCATTAAACAGCCAATAGAAGTGCTTCTGTGGGCAATTTATGGGGTCACTTTGTCTGTTACACATCTGCTTTGATTCCCTCATATCAGACAATACAACCAACAATGCCTAAAATATAGCCAGTAGTTTATCTGAGTCTCCTCAGCCTTCTACTCCTCGTGTTTCAGAGTTGAGATAACACAAAAAACAGTGCCACTGTAACTTAAAACAATTTTGAATGTGGAAACAAATCTGTCGGAAGGTTCACATGTCTAACTTGACCACAAGGATTTTTTGCAGGTTTCTGCTTTCTTTTAGTGTGGTTGTTATGTGTTAAGTCATTATTTGCAGGGAACCAACTGTGCATGATGGCGCTGGAGAACAAAGCTGAATGGCCTTTATTGAGACAGAGAGATAGACAGATAGACATCTAGATGGACAGGCAGATAGGAAGACAGGGACACAGACAGCAATCATACAGCACAAACACCGTAGAGGTCAATGCTATCACAGAAACGAGCAGTTATTTCGTAGCATTTCATCATCATCATCATCATCTATCTTGGTCGCTTGCGCTCTCTCTCCCTCTTTCATGGCTGGATTTCTCATTGATGACAAAGGCATTTATGTCTCTCTTATGTTCCCCCCTGTCTTCCTCTTCATCCTACTCCCTCTCCCTCCTCCTCCGCCCATCCCTTACTGTCTCTCCCTTATTCTCCTTGCTATTTATGCTTCCTCTGTTTTATTTTGCAGTTTTTTTTACTCTCTCCTGCACTTTCTTTTGTCTCTCATTCTCATTTTGCATCTTCTCTCTTTGTCTTTCTTTGCCTTGTTCAAGCTCACAAATCTCAGCTATTTTTTCCTCCTCTCACTTCCTCTTCATCACTCCTCCTCTTCCTCCTCCTCTTCATCCTCTCTCCCTCTTACATCATTTTCTCTCTAACACAACTCTGCCTTCCCTCCTCCTTTCCATTTTACCTTTCTCTTTCCCATGATTTAAATTCTGCACATCATCGTTCTTACTTTCCTCTTTCCCTCTTAGTCTGCCCTCCCTATCCTTGCTCACCCTCCTTTACATGCTTGCTTCCTCTCTTCCCATCTCCTTTATATTTCTCACTACCTACTTCTACATATATTTTCATTTCTTTCACTACTCCACAAATGTCACTCTTCACTTTCTTTACATCCATTCATCCCTTTCCTCTTGGTTTTTAACTTCTCCTTTCTTCATTACCCATTTCTCTGCTCTCTCCCTATCCCTTATTCTTTTTCCCTTTCTCACCTTTTCCCTCTCTAATTCCCATTTCCTCCTTCTTTCAGTCCTTTCTTCTTGCTATCCTTTCCATATTGTTGTCCTTCACTGACCTTTCCCGACCATCCCCATCTGTCATCCCCTCATATTTTCTCCCACTTTTCCTTCTTTCCTTCCTCCTATCTCTACCTTTTTCTGCCCCTAATATCTTGCTCATACTCTGCCTCCTTTCTCTGCCTCCTCTTCCTGCTTCTTTTCTTTTTTCTTCTTCTTCTACAAAACCAGTACCTAGTAAATATGTGAAAACTATCAGTCATCCATTGCAATGTTAAAAAATACAAAGTAATTACTCAGTATATAAGTTTTAAAAGTTTTAAAGCAAAAGAGAATCTAAATTTAAAAAAGCATACATTATACAACTTAAATTAGTTATAAGTGCACATTTCTGTTTATTTATATCCTGTTCTTCTTCCTCCTTTAGCTCTGAGAGATAACCGCATCCAGCTGCACCGCTCGACATCCACCGAACTTTCCATCACCATCGCTGAAGTGCAGCTGGCCGACGAGGGCGAGTACACCTGCTCCATCTTCACGATGCCAGTCCGCACTGCCCGAGCCACAGTCACCGTGCTAGGTGGGTTACACAAACATGCATATACACAATACATATTTACACAGTGGGGTGGGGTGGCTGGGCCTGTCAGCTTGACGTTACCAAAAACAGAGATTGCATCTATTCCAGACCTTTAAATAAACCCTTGAAATGAAAGTGCAAGTTATGTGTGTCTACATCTTCTATCTTACGAAAAAGAAAACATGATGTTGATAAAAAGACAAAAATCAATTCTCATTTTTCATTATCATTTTAGTTAAACTCCCTGAACTCTATTAATTTTAGTGTTCCTATCTCCTGTCTGTCCTTGAAGGAGGATTTCTGTGTGTGTGAGGCCCATCCAAAGGTTTCTACTGATTTTTTTCCCCCTATGTAGGCTTTTCTAAAAATCTTTCTTTGTTCTCACTGAGGCCTAATGGTGCAGAATGACATTCTTGCCATCCTTGTGTTCATATGTTCATGTCTCCTTTGAGACTGACTGATGGCTGTATAAATCAGCCTGACTGAAGTCTATTTTAATTTCTCTCCCAAACCTGTAGGATTGTGACACATTTAAACGGATGATTCAAGGCATTTGGCAAATTTTCTTATTTTCTCCACGGTTGTCATGTTGTTTATAACAATTTTACAATGTCTATTTTTTCTACCAGTCATTTTCAGACTACACAGAAAATGTTGAAAAACTGGCTCAAATTCACATGGATAAGTCACTGTGGCCCAACCTACACTGCAGAGTTTACCGTCTCTCAGAGCAAAAGTTTGACCAAGTGGCTGTCAGTTGTAAGTGTGACATGAGAGGCTGCCTGTTGGCATGAGGCAGTGCAGCAGTTCCATAAGTGAGGGGACTTATAAAAGACAGACAGAATATCTGCAATAAATGCGCATAGGCAGAGATATCCTGACATTTAGACCCTAGTATGGTAAAGCTGCACAAACACTGCATCCTATAATTCAACTTGATTACATCTTGTGATTAGATCACCGATGAATTGAAAAATAAATTGTATAACTTCCAAAATATGAATGAAATAACCCATTTTGTGATCCATGACTCTATAGCTTTCCTCATGATGCCTTCATCCAGTTTGATCTAGTTCCTTACTGATAGTGTTAACCTTTGTGTACGGTTGTGACCTCATATAACTCTTGTGTGGAGATAAACAGGCTCCACTCATCTTCTTTGAGACGGATGTTATTACCTATGTGTGATGCTTCCCTGCAGCCTGCAATATGTTGCTGTCATCCTGTCAGTGGTGAGTGAGCCTGTTTATTGGTTGGATGGGCTAATTGGCTTTGGACCCCACGAACAGTCTTTCAAGTATTGATTTTTATTAGTTGAGTTGTTATTGTTCCACATTGTCAGCTAATTCTGGCAGCCATTTTTCATGGTTTCACTTGAAGATGAGAACAAAGCAATGTGCTTGGCAATACTGTAATGCAACTACTAATGGCCATAAAACCACAATGGAGACTTACTGTATGGGAGAGACAGCTGGTCTGATATTCCTGGGAGGTTGTGGTGGGCAGATTTACGGCCAAGCTTTCACGGCATCCAATGCCACTTTTAAATTGCTGTGTAATGAAATGGAGTCATTCTTAGTGCTGCTCATGAAAAAACCTACATCTGCATTTATTCAAGAAATGGGCTTCCATCGCTTAATTGCATATTCTCTGATACCTTAAAGCTTGTTCATGATATTGAGGAGATTTTATATAAATTTTTGCCATTTCCTCTCAGCCTTTCTAATTCAATGCACCATCATTTACCAACAAGTTGTTGGATAAAACTGAGCTGCAGACGGTTTCTGCCTTAGTCCCTTGGAAAACGCCTTGGGAAAAAAAAGTGGAAGCAACAAATACAAAGATTTTGACATTTAGGGTGGGGCAGATTGACTTATGTTTACAACGGATGTTCTGTGGCTGAAAGGTTGTTCCCCCAAATCTGGGGTTTGTTCGTCAACAGCTGTGGAAGCATCCTTAAATAAATCATTTTGTTGACATTTATTCAAATGTTTTGGCAGTGCTGCAAAGTGTATTGAAAATAATTCACTATAGTTGCTCTGGACAGCAGCATGAGCAGATCGCCTGAAATGTTAATGTGATGTTTGTGTATGCGTGGGTAAGGGGGAGGGGAATGTGTGTGTCGGAGTAAGGATGAAGGCGGGTGTACTTTAGCTCTTTAAATTCAAATTAACGGGAGAATCACTTCACCACATTTCTTCCGATTTTGCAGTAATTGTGATTCGAGCATTTTTTTTTTTTTATTCACTGTAATTGACAGCTGTGACACTGTATTCTGCGTTCAATAAATATTTCATGACCCCTGAGAGGGAGCCAAGCCATTAAAAATGTATGGTAAAATGTCTAAAACGCACCGACCCCGATGGGAAAATCGGCCAGAAATCATGGAATTTTCAGCATTCATGTGTGTGTGTTTAATTTTTGTTTTGACATGTGCATAGTTTTTGACAGACACAAATGTGCCCGTAACTGCTGAGTATGGTCAGTTTTAAATTGTGTGTCTGTTAGTGGTAAATGTGTGGCATGCCTCTCTGCTCTCTCCTCCGCTAAGCAGAGAATAATTTATAATGGCTTTATTCTCTTTATTCTCCTTGTAGAGGAAAGGGTCTCGACAGGGCTTCTCCAACCAATTCTATATGTGCTGTATTATTCCCTTATTAATATTCAATACTGCTTTACTGCCAGAGAGCTTCCGCACACAGCGCACTACATCAAATACTGCTACATGACCACATTTAAAATTTTTTTTATCTTTACCTTAATCTATCTATCTATCCATCCATCCATCCATCCATCCATCCATCTATCTATCCATCTATCCATCCATCCATCCATCCATCCATCCATCCATCCATCTATCTATCTATCTATCTATCTATCTATCTATCTATCTATCTATCTATCTATCTATCTATCCATCCATCCATCCATCCATCCATCCATCCATCCATCCATCCATCCATCCATCCATCTATCTATCTATCTATCTATCTATCTATCTATCTATCTATCTATCTATCTATCTATCATCTATCTATCTATCTATCTATCTATCTATCTATCCATCCATCCATCCATCCATCCATCCATCCATCCATCCATCCATCCATCCATCCATCCATCTATCTATCTATCTATCTATCTATCTATCTATCTATCTATCTATCTATCTATCTATCTATCTATCTATCTATCTATCTATCTATCTATCTATCTATCATATCTATCCATCCATCCATCCATCCATCTATCTATCTATCTATCTATCTATCTATCTATCTATCCGTGTTGTGTCACACTCACTCCCTTACTCCCTCAGTACTTGCATTATTTTAGACATTTCCAGCCTTTTCTGGCCTAAAAAATGTCACATTTTAAAAAATGTCAATAACTGGTACAAGACCATGTCAATTTTAATGATAATACATCAGTTTCCCTCCTGGCGCCCCTTCATGATATGGTCTCCCCTCTCCATCTTTACCTTTCTGTGTAACTTTCTCCGCTTCTACTCTGTCAGCTCTGTCTCTTTCTCTCTGCCCATCTCTCTCTCTCTCTCTCTCGCTCTCGCTCTCTCTCTCTCTCCTCCCTTAATGCACAAGGCGGCGGTATGCGGTAAATGGCAAACCGAATGTTCATTATTTCCCAAAGCAGAATGACAGTGATCGCCTCCACCACTTGGAGAAATGTGCCGCCCACAACAGCTCCAGATGGAGGACGGCAAAAAAAAATTGTTTCCACTCTTGCCTTTGACCATGATGGTGAACACAAAGTGGATTCTGAAATATTTGGCAGAGTGGTTGTGTAGATTCCTTCACATGCTTGTGTTCACTTCAACTTGTGCTCCAAGTTAAAATAGTAATTAAGCAAAAATGTGTCTTATTTTAACTGACTGGAAGAACACCTCTGGGAGAGGAAGATGTATCATGACATTTTGGTTTGGCTGGGGCACTCCTGGAGGCTGAAGCTAGTTTGAATGTGACCTTTTGCTCATTTAATCCCTCTGTCCCTCTCTTGCAAACTACCCCCCAAAAAAACATTTGGTCTGACTGAGTCATTTTAACTCCCATCTTGGCTTTTAACTAATGAATTATGGGAGTCACGTTTAATAATCTCTGTAATCTCTAATTTACTTGACATTTTGAACTGAATTTCCGTGGCAAAAACAAGCACTTTAGTGGCTGTACTTTGACGGCGTGCAATTGCCGGCAAGAATGACCTTGCAGCCCTGTTTTGCTGCTGTTGACTGCAGCGCGCTCGCTTTATACTAGACCAATTTCAAAAATGTTTGTTCCAATTAGTCACATAGACACAAAAGCATGGAAAAATAGGGCCCAGGTTGAAAAATACTGAACTTACCCTTTAATATGTGTGCCATAAGTACTGTTAAGTTAATGAAACATTTGGGAATTGTTTTGTCTCTGTATTCATCTTCTGTATGCTTATGTCATATTTTCAAGTCTTACTAAAAATGTTGTCAGCATTTCAGTTATGAAAATTCATCACGAGACTAATATACACTTGAATTATGAACTTTTAGTGTAGCATTTGACTTTTTCTCAGCCACTTTGGTACATTTTTCGAATCATCCTTAACATTTGCAAAACACTAAGTGCATTTCTCGAAACCGTACAAACAGCACCACACAGTGGATTACCTGCAGAAGCCCATAACTTGCTCAAAATCCTTAGTTTATCTCTCAAAAGTAAGTCGGTTAACATGTCAGTGCCATCAGAATGACAAGTCCTTATGTCATTGTTTAAGACAAGACAGTCAAATTGTTTAGCCCTGTTGTCAAAATAAAAGTGTATTTTCTGATGTAAATTATAGTGTTTTGATGACAATGATTGAAAATGCACAATGCTCACTTTTTCTGTATGGTATATATCAACAGCAACAGTACAAAGTTATACATCAAAAGAGATTGGACTGGGTTCACAGTTATGCTTTTACTGTCTGTACTGTAATTTGAATAGAAAACACGCTTGACAGATTATGACGTGTTCAACCATTTTGCATGTAGTGACTTATGCAGTGAACGTATGCCTAGGTGTTTTGGGGTCAGTAAGACTATTCAATAGAGAACCTGTATTTATACATTGTGCTTAAAATGACATACGCAATTGATAATGTAGGAAACAGCATACAGCTGTGAATAACCATTTGCATTATTAAATCAATATATTCAAAAGAATGAGAAACTGCTTTTACGGTGTGCACAAGTGACTGAATGATGTGGAGGTTGAACAAGTAGTTTTGAGAATTTTACTGCACTAAGGAATGTATATTTAAACACAACAAGATGCAATCAGTTGAAACATCTTGCAATTAATAACAATTTCGAATTTCGAAATGAAAGGGCAACTAGGGATGCACCGATCCAATCTGCCAGATCGTTATTGGGTCTGATGACCTATATATAGTTTGCAGATTTGGTATCAGCAAGAAATAACCGATCCACATTAAATATAGTTTCTTTGTCAATGTCATTATACAATTCAATGTTTCTGCTATCACTTACATTCATTCAGTCACGGCAGGATGCCAACTGAGTTTTTAGTGCCACAGGTATCCCTGGCATCATTATTTTACAAAAAAGTGATTCCAACTGCTAGATGAAAATTTCAAGAACTTATTGGTATAGGGCAATTTGTTGTCCTTTACTGACTAACAAATCCTCTAAACTCAACAACAAAATAAGTGGACAGCTGATAGGAGAGTTTCTGATCTGGTTCCCTGTCTCCAAGATTTTTTTCTAGTGCCTTCAAAATTCATTGCAAGCCTGCATCATTATATTTCTCCGAGCTGATTTCCATCAGAGCCTTCAGAACTGGCCAAATAAATGAAAGCTTGTCTGATATTGAGGACGCTGTATCACATTTTGCTGTTGATATTCATTTTTTCCTCAATTCGATACACCGCACCTTGCAAAAAATGTAAAGTATTTGTCAGAAGCTCGGCCGTTGGCCCTCACCTTTTTTTTTCTTTTTCTAGCTACAAGGTGAACCTGCAGCATAAAAGTTTTCTCTCCCTCTCACTTGCTAACTCTCGAACTCTTTCTGTCTCTCTCTCTCTCTCTCTTACCAGGTGTGCCTGGTAAACCTCAGATCTCAGGCTTTGAGAATGCAGTGCAGGAGGGGGGCAAAGTCACCCTGACCTGCACCAGTACTGGCAGCAAACCCCCCGCCATGCTGCGCTGGTACAGAGGAGACCAGGAGCTGGAAGGTGAGAGATACAGGGAGTGTGTGGACGCTCTCTGTGTGTGTTTGTGAATGTTTGTGTGTGTGTGTGCGTGTGTATTGTGGGGTCAGAATACGTGTGTTGGATGTGTCTGTTGTTGTCCTCTGGCTTGTACTCATGCTGGATCTGTTTGTGTGGTAAGGAAGCACATATGTGTGGTTATGTGTGTGTGTGTGTGTGTGTGTGTGTGTGTGTAGGACAGGGTGTGCGAGTGTGTAGCTGTAAGGATATTCTGTAGGAATGCAAGGATGTGGTTTGTGCTTGTGCACATGTATGTGTGTTTCTATGTGGGCTTACAGTAAGTGTTTGTGGGATTCTGCAGTACTCTGTGTATGTGTGTATGGTGAATGTGTTTAAAATTATTTGTGCACATATGCCTCATCTATGATCATTGTGTGTGTGTGTGTGTGTGTGTGTGGGTGTGTGTGTGTGTGTGGGTGTGTGTGTGTGTGAGAACGAAGCTTGTGTGTGATCATGCTGTGTGCGTATTGTGTCCTTGCCACGTTGCCTGCTGTCTCCCTGTGTTCTAAACCTGTGCCTGCATATGTGTGTGTGCAAGTGAGAGAGCATGCTGCTTGTGTCTGTGTGTGTGTGTGTGTGTGTGTGTGTGTGTGCAGAAACATGCTGTGAGTACATTTGTGTTTGTGTTTGGGCCTTTTTTCCCCCCATCATTCCTTATGTCCTGATCCTGTAAGTTTGTGCCTATGCATGTATCCAGGAACTGTATATGTGTTTGCTTTTATTGGATTTTGTGTTAGTTGATGCAGAATTTATTTGTGCAAGTGTGTGTGTATCAACCATTGAGCTGCAACATATCTGCAACTGGGAGTGACACAACAGAGAGCGAGAGATAGCGTGGGTATGATCTAGCCGGGGATAACGACAGAATCCAGCATAAAAGGCAGGGCGGAGGAGAGGATGAAGGGATGAGGTCGAACAGAGAAACAGAGATAGAGAGAGCTTTGCATGAGGTCAGACTGCCTGGTCTTTTGTTACAGATAAACGGGAGAAATGAGCAGGGAAGAGAAAGCGAGAGGCAGAGTGAGTGCAGCGAGGTTGTCATGAGAGGACAAATTAGCGGGCTTTTCTTCCTACAGATGAACTGAAAATCAAGGAGACGATTGGCAGCCTCTGACTCACACCAGTGGTATTGGCAGTGGTAGCGTTTGTGCAAATTACGGCCATGTTTCCCGTAAACACTCCCCCCCCCTTCTTGTTGCTTCATCAGTCAAAGGTTTTCTATTTTCCTTTACCGAGCAGAACAAATATGTTGGAAGTGTTGTTTCTGTCGCCCTCTCGCTCCTTCCACCATCTGCTGCCACCAGAAACTCTATAAGCTTTAAGCCGTGCTTGTACAGGAAGAACAGCGCCCTCTGTCTGTTTGCACAGCTCTCCAGCAGAAGTCCCGCCAAATCCACTCTGTGTAAATTGACGTGTTCAGACTGGTAGATCGTCTTTGTACTGGCCTTTTCTACAGTAATTATACTAATATAATATGATGACATAATATGATAATGATTTATTGATATGAAAATGCTACACTCAGGCTTTGTAATGCAAAAATGCCCGTCTTGTGGCCTGATGCTTTGGCAGTGTTTGTGCTTGCTATAATTATGGATTGAAATGAATCGAAAGAATGGACTGAAGCTACAAAGAGAAGGAGGAATGGGAGAGCTGCCTGCCCGAGGACAGATTATCTGGTCTTTTTGTTACAGCTGAACTAAAAAGAGGAGACGTGGGGAAAGGGGAGTCTAGAGATTGTTGCTTTTAAGGGAGATTGGATTTTTGTTTAAAGTGTCAGCTGACCCAAAATACGAAAAGATGTATTTTCCATCTTACCTGTAATGGTATCCTTCCACGGAGATAGTTTTGGAGTAATTTGCCCAGGTTTTTTAATATAAGTCCTATGAGATTTCTACCAACGCTCCAATATAATGGAGGTGTCTACAATTTGTGGTGCTCACAACATTAAAATTCTCCAGAAACAATGTTTCACAGTATTTCTGCTGAAGAAGTCCTATGCTTATGTTTATACTGGACATGTCTGCACTTCATGATTTACATCTAGTGCTAGTGCATTCTGCGCCATTGCAGAGGGTACTGTGCCCTTTATGTGGCAAGGTGGAAAATAGAGTTGTGGAGGTATGGGAGCTGGATGGGCATGTAGCACATCTGACTTTTATGTTCCTGTCACAGACCTATAATGTTAGCTTTTTTCTTACTGAAACCTATATATTTCTCTAACCATAACATTAAAAGCGTTTTAGTTTTATAACCTTAATGATACATCAAAGGGGTAGTTTGTATTGCACATCCACAATGTTAAGGGACTCACAAGTAACAGATTTTTAAAAAGAATGGTCAAAATTGAAGCATCAAAGGCCCTCTCAACTCGTCCCTGGTGTGCCAATCTCCGAAATCAGTGGATCCATATAGGATTATTTTTTCAGACATGCCCTCCAGAAGACATTATACAACTGTATTCACAGGCTGATTAGTACTCCTCATGACTAGAAATCTAAACACCATTAGTGGATTGCCCTTTAACCATACTTTATATGCCATAACCATGATCTTTCCCATTTCTATGCAAAGATATTGCTTAAATAAATAAGTAAAAAAAATCATTTGCAATGAATGTTAAAAACAACACTGAACATAATCTAGGGTTTTGCTGAATCACTAGTCTTGTCTGGCCATAGGGTCACATCCAAAATAATAGGGACATTGGCCTTTTTTGGGCAGGGCTGGGCAATAACAAAGTACAGTTACTTCAGTATTGTACTTAAGTACATTTTTCGACTATATGTAATTTTATTGAGTATACATTTTTTTGGAAACTTTTGACTTTCACTCCACTACATTTGAAAGACAAATATTGTACTTTTGACTATACTACATTTCTATGAATGTTCTTGTAACGCGTTACTTTGAAGCATTGCTTTAAGGCAGTGGCGTAAGTCCCAGTGGTGCAAACGGTGCAATGCACCCAGCCCAGCTGATTACAAGGGCCCACTAAGGGAGAGGGACATTTGCCACGTGGATCGTGATCAGATGCTGTCATCCACTCATTCATAATGTGTTGGCATCATGGGTTGTTGTGCTTTTCTTGATTGCTATTTGTTCTGTGATTATTGACATACTGTGTCAGCTACTTTGTGTTGATTTGTTAGTAAAGCCGTTTCGGTTGTTTGATAGTCGGAAGCAGCAGGTTTGAGTCGAGGACAGGCTGTAAGATTTGCATTTGGCACTTTGGCTGCTGTCCGTGGTGCTGATCAAAGGCTGCAGGTTTGCAGATGTGTGGAGTCGTTGTGTGTGTCCCTGTGGTCTGTACGCTTATGTTTGAGATTTTTGAAATGAAGAAAGATGCCTATCGCTTTTAATGTTTGCTCTGTTTACCATGTACTAACTTCACTGCAATCCAACCTGAGGTAGCATGTTCAGTTAAATATTTGTTCAATAACAGATGCACCTTTTAAACAAAGGTATCTTTGCTTGTAATAGTTGCAGTTTTTATGCTTTGATTGGTCAAAACATTATGGATTTTTATGGATTTCCCCGCCAAGTTGTCATCTGTGGAACGGGTCCTGTGTGAATCCTCTGCTGACACACGCTAATAGTTAGCTAGCAAAAATGCAGAGTTGATATGTTTTAATCTTGTCAAACTACTGTTATTGGCAACAATACAGCAATGTGTTGCCATTATATTTTTAAAGCAAAAACCTTTGCTTATACTGGAGTAATATTTTACCAGGAGTATTTATACTTTGACTCAAGTACTGGAGTTGCGTACTTTGTCCACCTCTGAATTTGGGCGAACCAACTCTTTAAAAAACAGAAGGGCGAATAGTGAAAAATAGAGACAGACAGAGAGAAATTTGAAGGAGATCAACTCGACGTGAGTCATGGTGTGTTCGAGGCCTTGCCCAGCCGACCTGACACCCCACAACACCAATCAGTCATTGCTGGAACGACACGCTGTCACACACACAAACACACACAATACACACACCTTCGGTTTAACACAGAACACTGGTAATGGACGATGATAATAATACACACACACTGTCACACAGTGCTCATCTCCGGCTAGATAGCCGAAGAGCACCACAGGTCAGCGTGCTATTATTACAGCTTCTCATTCATGCGGTTGTAGTTGCAGTGGGTTTGAGCGTGTGTGTGAGTGAATGTTGGAAAGATGAGCTCTTAGACTGCTGCTGCTCACCACTGCTTCTCTGACAGCTTCACTGACAGTAAAAGCAAAGAAGGAGAGAGAGGGAAGGCAATGAGGGCAACACAGATGTAGAGAGAGTGTGCGTATGTGTGTGTGAGAGAGAGAGAGACGACCTATATCAAGAAAGTGACAGTGAGGGGCTGCCGAGAAAACAGAGAACAGAAAGGGAGAGAGTGTGTGTGTGTGTGTGCGTGTGTGTGCGTGCACGCATGAATAAAGACGGAGCGACGGCGAGAGAGTGATGGAAGTTGCAAAGAGACGACAGAGGAGAGAGACTGAAAGAGAGAGCAGAAGGGGAATTAAGAAAACCACAGAAGAAGAAGCGAGGCGGCTTTGCGGCTGACTAGGAGCACAGACTGGGGGCAGGGGATGAGGCAAAGGGGGACCAGTTTTAAAGAAGATGGGACTGGAGAGCGCAACAGGAGAGAGGGGAGAAAAAGCAGGGAAGGCTGACGAAATAGAGAGAGAAATCCGGAAAGAGGATTTAGATAGAGAGAGGAGGGGAGACGGAGAGCAAGAGAGTGCGGGAAAGGGAGTGGTAATTGAGAAGAATGAAAGGCTAAGAGCTTTGAAGACTGTATTAGTTGTACTGTGTGAAAGGGCTATGGATCATTTAGTGACATCGATGTATTGGATTGGGGATAATGGGGATTTATGGTGGCACTTAAGGCCATACCGGCTGAATACCGGCCCAAATTGTCATAATGCAGGACGTGGGGCGGATGGCGAAGGGTACATGGGTGTGTGTCTATATGGAGCGATGTAATGTAAGAGACGAGACAGACAGAGACATCAGATGAACAGAAAGTGGTGGAAGAAGTGTTCATATCTGTGAAATAGCAGCAACATAAAGCAAATTATTCTTTATAAGTAAAAATCCTATAGAGCTAATTTCCTGCCAAAACTTATAGGATAGATGTATTTTTACATTTAAGACATGCTGTTTTGGAAATACGTTGTGTACTTTGGCAGGGCTTAGCATCAGCTCCATGAAGTCCTGCATTACAATTTGAACTGACATGAGTGCATAATCTGCAATTTCAAAAAATTAAAAGTACTCATTTTGTAGAATGGTTCCTCTGGATTGCTTTACTATTATAGCAAGCAGTATATATATACTATCATTTGTGATGCTATTCCAGGCTTTTACCGCAGCTTCTTTCACTTCTTGTTTGTTTCGGGGTGTTTCTCCCTTCAGTCTCCTCTTAAGGAGGTGAAATGCAGCTCTATTGGGTTACGGTCAGGTGACTGACTTGGCCAGTCTAAAACCTTCCACTCTTTCCCCTGACGAGGTCCTTTGTTTTGTTGGCAGTGTGCTTTGGCTCATTGTCCTGCTGCATGATAAACTTCCTCCCCATTAGTTACAAAGGAATTTGCCTCACTGATCCAATACTTTTGGAGGGGACTGTATATATATATATATATATATTATAGAGCACCTGCCTGTTGCAGCTTCAATAAGCCATGAAGTAGCTTTGAGGTATAAAAATTGTGATGGGGCACAAAGCAAGATAGAAAAGATCTAAAAACTAAAGTGTTAACAGAAGAAACAGTTCTCACATAGTCTGGATTTAATTTACAACCTTTTCAGAAAGAAATATATTTAAGTCAGTCACAATCACAGCACTGTGGGAAATGGAATAAATATGGGACTGAAACTAATGCTTTCCCGTATTGATTAATCTGTCACATATTTTTTGATTAATGGACCTGTTTATTCTTTAAAATGTCAAGAAATAGTGAAAAATGACCATCAAAAATTTCCAAAATGCCCAAAATAATGTCTTTGAATTGGTTGTTTAGTCGTACCAACAGTCCTGAACCCAAATATATTCCATTTTGCAGTGATATAAAATAAAGAAAAACAGTAATACATGACATTAGAGAAACTGCAGCCAGTGAATGATTGATATTTATGCTTGATAATTAACTTAATGAATTAATGAGTTGTTGCCAATTGTGTTCAACACTAATTATTATTACAGATGCATTAATAATTCAGCAGAATTTCATGTTGTAGCTGATCAAAGAGAAATTTAACAACTTTATATGAAGTTGGATTAATTCATTCATTATCTGTTGTATTTAAAATCTTTAAAGTAAGAAGTGTAAAGTAAAAGTAGAAAGTAGCAGAAAAGTAGTACAGTACTTGTGTAAATGTACTTGGTCACCTCCACCACTGGAAATAGAATCAAACTATGTTCCAGCAGCTATGTTCACTGGGTAATCCAGTAACAGGACTATTTAAATCTCTATCCAAATTAGATGACCTCACATGAACGCTTAATCAGACTTTTGCTGGCCCTAATGCAGTTTAAGCTTAAAGGTGATGACTGTTTTGATTATTTTAAAACCATCTCCTTTTCCAGGGAAGCATGGATTTTGCTGAGCATGCTTGGTGGTGTTAAGCCATGCGGTACTGTCTATTCACACACAATATTTTTACACCTTGGAGATGCCAAGTAGAACCACAGTCCTCTGCTTTTGGCGACTAAGCAGCTTCACTGGAGTAGCTGGGGGGGGCGGTCAAGCGGAGTTTAATTCACTCATTCACTTTGCGTTCCCTCCGTGGTCCAACTTCTGTTTTTTCTTGCTGGTTTTTATCCACAATAGGGCAGCAACTGATGATTACTTTCATTTTTTAATAAATCTTATTATTTTAAGGGTTTTGTCTATAAAATGTCAAACTAAAGTGAAAAAGACGACTTTAAATTACAGAACTAGTTTTGTCCAAAACCCAAAGATATTGAAGACAAGCAGTCACATGTCACATTTTGAAAGAAGAAGAGCTGCAAATACTTACTTTTGAGAAGCAGAACCCAGCTGATGATTTTTATTTGATACGTGTCTTGAAGTGATTAAATTGGTTAAAGATATTGCTGTGGATCAAATGGTGTGGACTTCCAGACTGCGAAAAGTCTTACTGTAATAAATTAGTATTTACTGCTTTGGGATGTTTTCTAAATGAAAAAAAAAACTAGATCACTTGGATGGATAATTTAATTAATGTTTTAATAACTTCCTTGGCTCAGGTGACAGGTGTGAATTTAAGTTGTCTGAACTTTGATTCTAATTTTTGTTTTCATCAGAAATATTACAAAAACAAGATCCACTTTAACTTTTTGAGACGCAGAAACCGCTGCACATGCATTATTTTCTTTACAGCCTCTTCTTTTGAATTGACCACAGACTTTACAGAACTCAGCTGCTAGGCTTTTAACCAGAACCACAGACTTTATATAAAGTCGCACTTCCACTTTCTCCCACTGCACGAAAATAAAGCCATAATTTCCCAGATACAGCCGCTGCCATCTTGTGCTGGTGACGTCATTTGGAGCCAGACTCGCAGTAGTGATCAGGTTGGAGCCGCGGTATCGAGGTCCTGTCCGATACACCCGGCTGAGATGAATTAAAACCAAGCTTAGCAGAAAAATACACACTTGAACATACGTCAGCGTGATAAAAACTGCCTAAAATGACAGAAACCATCTTTGGGAAAATTGTATTTGACATGTACTCCAGTTTGGTCTATGTCCCCTCTGCTACATGACATATACTGCAGCCAGCTACCAGGGGGCTGCAGTATACCATCGAGATGTTTTGGTTTCACTTATGGGGAGCTGTCATGTCATCCATTATACACAGTCTAGTCTCCAAATGGTAGGATCACATCACAACTATTGTAGCCTCTTTACATTGGCTACCTGTTTGTTTTAGGATAGATTAGATTTAAGGTTCTTCATGACCTGGCTCCAGATTACATTTTAGACCCTTTAATCCCTTTTGAGCCTTGGCATAGTTCGAAATCCTTGGTCAGGGCTCTTCTGTCTCTTCCCCTGTCCAGGCTGAAAACTAAAGGGGACAGAGCCTTTGTCATCAGGGCCCCAAAGCTCTGCTTTATTGGAGATCATATCCTGATTTCATCTGAGCTGCATGTTGTGTTTATTGGTTTTTAATATCTTGTTTATTAACTTTAATTTTTCATTTTGCCCTTTATGTATTTTATAATTCAATTTGGTATTTAATTTATTTGATTTCTCTCACTGTGAAGCACTTTGTTTTGATAAGTGTGCTACAAAAAAAGTCATTCATTATAAGCTACTTTCCTTTTGTCATGTCTCACAAGGTGCAACCCAGTTGAATCTGCATTAACAACACATGAAGCTATCTCATCCCACTGGCAAATTAATTTCTTTGATTATAAAAACAAACATTTTACATCTCATTAGACTAAATGATTTTGGTTCCATCCACTAATCGATTAATTGGCTCATTGTTTCAGCTCTAATCCAGAACCTACGGTCACAAGCACACTTCTCCAGCCTTAAAGGCCCAAACGCATGCAGTAATCGCTGCATCCAGTTGTTTGATTCTCCTAATATGATCATTTTACAGTGCACTGTGTGCTTGAAGGTTGAAGCATCAGCAGCACCGACACCTCATACACATCTCATCACCACCTTGGGGGAAGTTTGTCTCAAGGATGTGCCAATTGCCCACCTTCTTTATTCGAGAAATAGGAGTTTTAATAAAAAGAAAGTATGGGCCTCCCATTAAATTTTTTAGCAGATGCTGGAGTATAGTTGAGTTTAAATATTAAAGAGGAAGATTGCCGCACACACTTCCACTAATTGAATATTGATATTTATTTTTAATGATTTATCAGTCATTAAAAAAATAACTTTGATGATATGATATGTTTTTGTAATGATTTGGTATTTTTTGGGAACCCTTTGTAAACTTTGAGCCGTTTTAATAGTAATGAATCATGTGATAAGGCAATGATATCATATATTGAGAATATAAATTAAGCAAAAATGATGACTTGAGGATGTAGAGTGAAGCACTGTGTTTAGATAAACACGCGTGGAAGCATCTGTAGCAATGTGTGGCCTTCTCTCTAATACATTATTAAAAACAGACAGTTGCTTTTACCAGATGTAAGCTCTCAAAAAGAGGCAAGCTATCCTTTTCTGCAAATATACATGAATTTATGCTGATGGGTGCTTGCTACTGTGAAACACAGTTTTAAATATATTTAACACTGAAGAACTGTCATTTTTCACACATTTATTTTTACCTCCACACCATCACCACAGATCTTTATCATTTTTTCTGTTGCCTGGGCTGTTCTGCAGTCCGCTGGTATATGTAGAGACTCAGCTGAAACAAGCGGCAACAAACATTGACATATGATCACCTTGTAAATTTGATATGGCGAACATGGTGCAGTAGCAAACATCTGTTTGTATGCATATCCAGGTGATACGGAGAGACATTATCATTCATTTAGAGTCATGTTTGTGGCAACTTGAAGTCCAGTTATCACTCTCTTACACACTGGTCTAACTCCTGACATCCTTTCAGCGATTTATTGCTTTTTCACTTTCTTCTGACAAATGTATTTATTGTATGTCGCTTTGGAAGCATCTGCTACATGACCTAAATGTATGTAAATATAAACATTTCAGTCCAGAGTTTTAAATCCTTTGGTAAATATCTGGCTCATACGCTGCTAAACGCTCCGGTGTTCACCAGCTGGTCACTGACTGTGTCTGTTGAACAGGTAGTGTACAGTGAGTTTATCAGTGCTGAAAACAGCTTTCTGCGGCAGATGGAAATAATGCTGTGAGAGCTGTAAGAGTGAAACAAAACAGTAAGCGTCCAGATTTATACTCAAAGGTGATAGAGCTTTTGCAGTTAGGGTGCCTTGACTTTGGAATGACCCGCCGGAGGAGATGAGGGCTGCAAACTCTGTCTCATTTTTTAAATTACTTTTAAAATCCTACTTTCCTTGTGCTTTATAATGTGTTCAGTTAGTATAATCTCAGTTTTTACTGGAATTACTTTCTAACAGAATATATATATATGTAGCATACACTTTATAATAGGACCCTGTTACTGGAGAGAGTTGTTACTGTTGATTTTTTTCAAATTCACTTACCGATGCTATCTGCCACAATCAAAATTTCATTCCACTCTATTGTATCTGGGTGGAGACTGGAATATAAAAGCTCTCAAAACCTAGACAAAATTGTAAATTGGGGGAACTGACCCTTTAAGAGATAGAATCTGTTTTTTGTGTAACCCAGTGAAACACAACCTGTTATTGCTTCCCAGTCCAATTTGCTTGTTGCTCCGCTTGCAGCAGCTGACATGCAAATTTACCCTGATTATCTAATAATGAACTGAGGAAATGTGAATTATGAGGAAATGTGCATCACTGCTGTCTTGGGGGGAAAAAACGCTTAAACTGACTGCATCTTATCTTTTCCTTAATGAATGTGTTGAGTCAGTCACATGACCCCTTGGGCCTGAAAAACGTATTAGAACTCAATTGTAGGATTCGGAAAATACTGTACACAAGAGTCAGTGAGTAAACAAACAGAAACATTTCTTCATTCCCAGGTCTAGTTTTGCAGACCCATGGTCTTTAATAAAGGCTATATACTGTCTGCGTTTGTGTGTGCCTAGGGAGAGGGAGAGAGAGGGAGAGACACAGATAGTGACGAAAAGACTCCTCTGAGTGGCGTAGGATTATTGAAATGCACCTGGAAAGTAAACTAATTTTCTCTGCGGGTCAGAGGACTGGTTATGGTAATAAAAAGAGAGATGTCATTAGATTCAGTGGTATTTGAAGAGTTCTCTGGAGGAGGGGGAGGAGGGGGAAGAGGGGGAGGAGGGGGAGGAGGGGTCTTTAATATCTGTGTGTGAGAGAGAGAAAGAGTGAGACAGAGCAAAGTGTGTGTGCAAGTGTGTGTTTTGCAATCTGCTCCCCTGCCACTATCTCTGTCTCCTCACTGTGTATATGTTATTCATGAGCTTGACCTACATGTGCCCGTGTGTGTGTGTGTGTGTGTGTGTGTCAGTCCACGCAGGAGAAAGTGATAAGGTTCCGGTCCACTTTCCAAGATTCACCAACCACTTTCACGGTCTGACCACCCGGTTTGATATTTTTTTCTTACAATAGAGTGCGATCTCCGGATGACGATCTCTACTGTGTTTATGCTTTCATATTTCTTTGTCTTCTGCTGCTCAGACCCACTTGCACCTGCTCAGTTCTTCTTCCTCTTTTAAATCAGCACAGACTCCTGTCAGAAATGTAAAATGCAGGGAAGAAAGAAACAGCAGCAGCAGCAAATGGAAAAGTGTCTATATGAAAATCTGTGCATTTAAACCAGAAAAACAGAGCTGTTTTATCACTCTAAATAAGAAAATATGGCTGCAACAGATTGCAGTTAAGATGCTATGATAGTCTTTATTTGCCAAAATAAAGCTCTGTTGTTGGGTATAGTTGCCGCTCCGTCCTCAATGATGGATTACATCATGTGAAATGCAAGTGGTCTCCTAAGCAACAGCGAGCAAGTGAGTCCAAAGAAAGCTGGACTGAGCAACATTAGATCTTTAGCCTCTCTCGTCCCTTTGGTGTCCTTCAGCATGAAACATCACAGGCTGTGCTGGTTAGTAAACATGAGCGTGCAGTTTACTGATGTTATTTTACTGGGTACCAAAGGGAACTGAATTTTTTACTTTCTTTACTTGTTTCCTCGTGCAGGCAGGATGTAAGACTGACACAGTCTGGAGTTGTTATTTATACTTTTTTAGAAGTGAGTAAAGTCATGTCAATTCGACCCAATCACAGGTCTTTGGAAAATGCAACAAATTTAGGGCTGCAACTAACAGTTATTTTCATCATGAATTCATCAGAATACCAGCTTTTTGTTTAATAGATTAATAGCTTGGTCTATAAAATGTCAGAAAGCAGAAGGAGAATGCTCATCATAATTTTCCATTACTTATTTTTTCTGACAGTCCAATCCCCCAAGATATTAGACAGATATTAAATATATAAAGTACAGTGGTATAAAACAGGGACATGTAGCAAATCCTCGCATTTGAAAAGCTGTAAACAGTGACTGTTTAGTGTGCAGTTTAGCTTGATTAATGACTTATATGAATTATAAATATTGTTGTTGATTAACTGACTAATCGTTTCACCACGTTTTTGGCAGACCTCAGACCCACGTTACTGCCGGTAGTTCCCCTTAGCTTGAGGACGAGGATAGACCTGCAGGTTTTACACAGTGGAAAGTTTTAGGGTCGTCCTAAAATCTGTGATTACATTTTACTGGATAAAACATTTGTATACATCACCGAATGAGTCAGCAGAAAAATCCTTTGAGGGAGAGAAAAGGTGTGATATTGCCCTAAAATGTGGAGAAATGCATTGTTAGACATACAGTGTATGTGGCATGTAGTGATAGATAGCAGAACAAAACACCCAGGGGAACAAGGTAACTGCACAGGATAAGCATTTTTCATTTAATGGGAACAAATAGGGGTCATTGCAGTTCCTCAACATGAAACCACCACATCCTAATTACAGTAAAAGGACCTTTCTCTGTGGCCGTAGTTCATTTGGGTTGTGTATTTTTGTATCTGTGTTGGACCTCTGTTGTACTGGTCCCTGGTTAAAATGCAGACGCATTCCTCCTGACTGTCCCCTCCCCTTCCTGTCCCTCTTCACCTCAGGACGTCCAGACGTGGTGGAGTCCGTTCCAGACGATCCCACATACAACGTGAGCAGCGAGCTCACCCTGGAGGTGAGCCGCAGTGATGACAACGCCCTCATCACCTGCGCCGTCGACCATCCCTCTCTCGCCCCGGGGGACAAGAGGAGCGAGCAGGCTCTGCGGGTGTTGTGTGAGTCAACTGGGGAATGGGGTGGAGTGGGAATACGGAGGATGCTTTGGGAAGAGAGAGGGAGTAGAGGACAGACAGATGTGAGAGGGAAATGCAAAGTGAAGCTGCTCTGTTTTTTTCTCTTTTATTAGGCAGTATAGTCACATTTCTCCCCTTTGCAGTTTGATCTCTGTTCCAATAATTGTTACCTGTAATAATGGCCACATAGGAATTTAACCTTGCTCCGCTGGTGCGCCTGACCAGAGTTGAGTCACTGTGGATAAGAAGAGCAGGTTATCACCTGAAATGAAACTATAAGCGACGTCGCCGGAGTCTGTGCTGGTGCTGCCCCCTGTGGGCGAGACTGCAGTACTGCATCGCTGAGGGAAAGCGATGTCGTTGTGTAAAGGGGTTATGTCATTTTGGGAGGCAGAGAGATGGTGACGCCTACAGGATGCAGATGGGAGTAGATGGATGCGGGGATGAATGAGACTATCCATGCTGTTTGCATGTCTGTACGGTTATAAGTCCTTTGTTATGTAACTGTGTGTGTGTGTGTGTGTGTGTGTGTGTATTTGTGTGTGTTTGTCTTCCACTTACAGATTCTCCTAACGTGCAGATCCAGCCTGAGAGTGATCTGCCTAGAGAGGGAGAGAAGTTTCATCTTCAGTGTTCAGGCAACAGCAACCCCGAGTAAGGCAAACGCACGCACTCACACGTGTCATTCCACTCTATGTCTGCCCATATAAAGACACGTTCTCCTACCAACTTAATTATCACCACATGAACTAAGACACAGTTATAGGTTAGTTTATTGACTTCTATATAAAAATGTAAAATACATATAATGAAATAAAAAAGCAAACACAACTTCCAAACATCATTAAAATTCATGTTCTAACATTTCCTGGCAGTTTGCAACATAACCAAGGCTTTCTTGTCTGTGCAAACAAGGAGGGAATTAAGATCATTTGAGTAAAGCTCACATTTTACAAGAGTCTCGTTAGTTAGATGACATGTGGCATATACACCAGCATGGAGTGCTTCATGTGCCAAATCAGGTGGATGACAGGTGGAACCTTGCAAGCTTCATTTTCAAATGAGCTTCAGTAAAGGGTTTACTGTGTGTTTACGGCAGATGGACCAAGAAATCCTCATAGCTTTACTACAAAAAGTGTCTGTCAGTGCCTTCAGAAATTACTCATATGACTCGGATCATTAGACGCCATTGTGTTTCGTTGTCAAGGTCAGTCTGTTTGAAATTTTAAAACATCACTATACTTCCGCTACTTATTGAAAACACACTGTTTGAACATTTGACTGATGCTGCCATGTTTCTGGTGAGGACAGTTTTGGATGTTCGGCAGTTAATTCAGGATTTATGTACTTTCATATAGTACTCGTAGCCTTTTTATTATATCATCTTGGCCAGTACTATTGTAATCTCTCACCTCCATGACTTGAACTTAATATTATTCTTATGTATAGCAAATCTGAGCGCATAACCGAACAGGTCAACCTGGCCTATTTTTCTCTTTCTAAAGCATTTACTGATGATTGACTAATGAACAGGGCAGGTTGTCCTTGCTCTAATCAAAGCTTTCACTCCAGTATTGTAGAAGGTCTCAATAGATTTTAGAGGCACTTTAAATCGGTGTAAACACACCCACATTTAGTTCCTGAATAGGTGTCAAAGTGCAAGTAGCAGCACTGATAACCTGCACACACACACACAGATACACATTTGTAAGTCATCACACTTTAACATGTTTCACTTCTGACACCTTGTGCAGATAGTCAAACACGACACGTACATACACATACACATGGGCGCAGTTAACGCAAAAACACCTGCTTGTGCGTGTTCACTGATGCAGTGTGAACACAATGTTTCTGATACTACAAACACACAAACAAACTACAACCCCCCGTCTTAAATCCTGCCCACACAAGTACACTCTTTCCCCTGGCCTTTCTGCATTATAGATGAACCTCAAGCCAACCAGCCCTATCGATCTACTTTCCTCCCCCTCTGCTCCCCTCTCTGCCTCCCTCCATCCTTCCATCATCAGGTATCTCTCCGCCGCCGTGTCACTCAGGGCTCGTTTGCTCCTCTCCGTCTTGTCACGACGCCTCCTTGCCCTCCTCCTCTCCCCGTCCTTTCCTATAACTCTCCTCTATCTCTCCTCACACCTTTTCCATCTAAACCCCCCCTCCTCTTCCACTTCCTCCTGCTCTGCTCCTATCCCTCCCCCCCTCCCCTCTCTCCCCCTGTCAGCTCATCACAGGAGTGGCGAGGAATAAGACTAGTCGTTTAGTTTGATTGGCAGGTGGAACAGATAGGGGGCGGGGTAGAGGGAGGTGACTGTCATCACATGTACGTGCTTTTACAGGCAGCAAGGGAGTCGATAAATTATGGACGGGAGAAAAGCAAGGCGTGCCACGTGTGCCAAGGACAGGGGTTCAGTTCCCACGGGGACCACCTATGCTGGAAATCTATTTATCTGTGATACAATTAGACACTGTGGATGAAAGCGTCCATTAAATCATGTACCTTACAAGAAATAGACTTTCTCTATGGTAATAAATGGTTCTGTGTAGTTTAAAATGGCCCTGACAGTGCACCGGTTCAGGGTTCAGATCCCACTGGGATCACCCATTCTAAAAATGTACTTAACTCTTAATACACAGAAAGGCTTTAGATAAAAGCGTATGCTGAGTGGCAGAGGCTGTATGTAAAAAAAAAAAAGGAAAAAAAAGCGAGGCTATAGAAGAAGAGAAGAGAGAAAATGTGACATCGAGGCAAAAAAATGACAAGGGAAGCAGAGGTGGAGAGGGAAGGAAAACAAACCGACGGGAGAAGGAGAGGGAAGCGGAGAAAAGCGTGGGCGGAGAGGAGACAGAAAGATTTGGTGACAAGAAGCGAATGACTAAGACAGAGAGAGGGAGAGCAAACAATAGAAAGCCTGTGTGTGTGTGTGTGTGTGTGTGTGTGTGTGTCTGCAAGAGAGGGCGATAGAGGGGGAGCGTGCTCAGTTACGTGCACCGCTGCTTGTGGATGAGCTAGTGTCCAATAAAATCTGATACAGGTTGCCCCCGCAGCTGTCAGTCAAAACCCAATCACCGCGAAGACGCCTTTCCTCCGACACACCCAGCCACTCGGGTCCCTCTCCTCCTCAGGAGCTGCCCTCCCCAATCAAACTCAATGAATGTCACACTCCATTCCACGATACACACGTTTCTCTTTCCGCGGTCACATCCTGTCAGGTTCAAAAGAATAACTCACCGTATCAAATTCTATACTGTGTTTCCTTGACGCCCCGGCGGCAAGAGTGTTCTAATAGAAGAGAAAGGAATTTGTGCTGTACTTTCTATTATATTTCACATCTATTCGATCAGCCCGGCCCAGGAGTGCTTGCAATTGCATCACATTTCGGATCTTGATGTCATTTAACCAAGTTAAACTCCCTAAGACCGTTCACTTAGCATATTTGCAGCTGAAAAGCCTTGCATAACGTTGATCTATCGCGTGCAAGCTTCCTTATGTGTGCAAGGTCATGGCCACAGTTAGAAAACAGCTGGTGACATGTAACAGGATTACTCTAATCTGTAAGCTATAAAAAGGATAAGGCCAACCATATTCTATAGGATATTTCTCTCTCTCCTTCTTTATTGTTAACAAATCCCATTAAACGACCAAAAACATCCATGAATTGATCCTACTCACAAGTGTTGTCTCTGTAGCCAAAACCTGAAATAGTTTATTCTGCTCTAAACTCATCAACAAGCCACATCTTTGCACTAGGTGACCTGTTCCTTGTTAGGATGGGCGCTCTGGTTTATTTTGAGTCAAATCTACATAATCAGTCCTGCTGCTGTAAATACTCACTAGATCACCAAATCTGTATTAATCCGCATCTTAAAATAGTCCCCAACAAATCTATTTGCTTCTGTTTGAGCTACCTTTGCTACTGCCCTGCTGGGTTTTTTTTGGCCTCTAAGGTGCAGTGCAATATGGGGTAAACAAAACATTGTATCAACTTATAAAGTTGTGCTTATAAAGCAAATCACACATCTAGCAGTCACGGTGCAACATTAACATTAATTTCCAGTTGTGTCAGTATAAGACCAATATTCACTCTCCTTTTAGCTTAGTTTTGGTCACTAAATCCAGAGGGAAACATATGGCTCTATAGCAGTTAAATTCGAGCAGGGAGTGACAGCCGGTTCATCAGAGATTTCTTGCTGAAACCAGCTGCCTGATGAGTCTTGAAACTATGCTGATTACTGAATCAAAACAGTTAAGCTGTGGTTTGTAAAACCAAAACAATGAGCTGAGAAAAAAACTCTGTACAAGTGAGGATAGCTGCAGAGTCATGTGATTGGTCATTTAATCCATTGATTATATAAAAATAGTAATTAGAGCAGCTTTGAATATGTCCATCTTCTGTAGAAACCAGTGCCACAGACAGGGTAGGAAGTCAGGAAGTAATGAGAGATGGACTGGTGGATTGGTCTTTTTTTTTGGTCTTTATTGGAAATGAGAACAATATGAAATAACACCAGGCTTTAATAATCTCTCCCTGTAAAAATACTGATCAGATGACAGACATAAGAAATAAGTGCTGTATTACAAAGATTTTGTACATTAACATAACAAGCAAAGCTAGGAAAGCTTCTATAAATAATTTAGCAAAAACACCCAATAGCTCATTCTTTACCGTGATAATGATTATAGATGCAAGACGGAGGAATATGCAGCACCAAAGTACCCATAATTGCAATAAAGATTGGCTTCAAGCGTAGCATGACTTTTGTACAGTGTTTACTAATGCATGCATGCTAATTGAAAAGTTTCCACCTAAGCAGAGCTCATAGCCGAGAATAAAACACAGAGTTTAGACCTGTACGATGGGAATTACCAGCATGGCCTGACCAATCCGCTTTCTGCACTTAAATGACCTCCTGTATAACAGACTGACACAAGTTACAGCCTGTAAATGTGAAGTTAATTGTTCAGTTAATTGCATATTATCTAGAAGTTGGATTGGGGTGCAATACAACAGCTGATTGCATTTTATTGCAGGTGACCAGACGCTAGCCAAACATGGTCAGGACACGCTTGTTTTAAATATTTTATGGTTGACTCTTCATTTTGTATTTGCTTCAGTACAGTACTTTTTTTGGTTAGCATTGTTAGGATTTTATATCCCTAAAACGACACATATTCAAAACTTTGAATATGTGTCGTTTTAATTTAGTAATTCCACAGTCTCCCAAGTGTTTGCTTAGCAGGTGTCAAGGGAACAGATCATGTTTCTCACTGGCTTTCTGTCAGCGTTGCCCAGCAGCAACAACAGCGTTGCCTCTTGGAAACATCCAACTAGATTTTGAAGTAAGAGGTCTAAGAGGCGCATTGTTCCTGCCTTTAACAGTTACATTACTACCACAAATGGCCACCTGGTCTCTATCATGAATTTTTTGGATCTCACCTTTAGGTGTCGCTGAGGGTTTTTTCACATTTCGAAGAGCGATTAATCAGTCCAACCCACTCAGGTCTGTCCCCGATTCAGACTCCCTGTCATTGTAATTACTGTACATCGCTTAAGGACTCGCACATTTACATAATTGATTCTTTTATCAAGGCGCGTCTCGCTATCTCTCTCATACACAATCTGTTATGCAGAATGGATTTTTTTTTAACACAGGCTGATTTGAAATGCTGATCTTTGTTCTGTCGTCTTCTTCTCCCTCCGTCTCTTTTAATCTCTTCTCTTCTTCAAGCTGCGGCACTCCTCCTAACGCCATCCTTCTTTCCATCATTTTCATCACTGTTCCTTTTTTTCACTTTGAGCGCCTGCTGCAAGAACTCTCACCCCTCATCCCTCCTTTATTCTCTCCTTCTCCCTCAGTCTCTTCTATATTTTCTCACTGTAACATCCATCTCTTTCTGTCATTTCTTCCCACTGGCTCTCCTCTCCTGCTTTTTTATCTCTTCTTTTTCCATCTTCATTCCTCCCTGTCTCACCTCTCCTCCAACCATTTCTCTCCCCTTTCCCTTTCCATCTCTACTTCACCCTTGATCATTTTTTCTTTTTTTTCTCTCTCCTGCAGCACTTGTCACAGGTCCCCTCTCCTCTCATCACTTCGGCCCCTCGTTTGATTTAACTCTACTTTTTTTTGCAGAGCATGTACAGTTCAACTCAGGACTCTCTCTTTCTGTGTCTCTCTCTTCCTCTCTCCTGTCTCAGGCCCACCTCCTACGTGTGGGAGAAGAAGGATGGAGAGCTCCCCCCACTGGCCAAAGTTGACGGTGCTTTCTTGCGCTTCGAGATGCTCAACAAATCAGATAACGGTGTCTACCTTTGCCACGCTGACAACGGCATTGGACAGAGCCAGGGAGAATACACACTCCTGGTGCAAGGTAACAAGAGAAAGTGAAAAGAAGAAAGGAAAGAGGGATGTGTGGTGGGGAAAAAGGGGGACAAATGTAGACAAAGAGTTGGGATGTCTTCTTCTTTTACGTTTCTTCACCACGTTTTTTTATTTCTGTCGTTTGTTGTGGCTTTTGCTTGTACTTCCATCTTTTTTCTCTTCTGATTTTCTTTCGTTTCTTTCCTCCTGTTTTTGTGTTTTATTTTTTGTTTTTCTTTTCTCATCCAACCGCGCCACCATGACTACCACCGCTTACCATCCAAACGCTTTCGCTCGTTCTTGCGCTTCTTTCCCCTTCGCTTTTATGTGTCCCGTTTGTTCGATCCACGGCCATTTTTTGCGCTTTGCTTCCACATTCCCAATCCTCCTGCGCCTCATCTTCCCCCTCCTCCCAACATCTCCTGGACCCAGACTCCCTGGACGCCACCACCACCACCTCCTCCCCTGGCTCTGCAACCCATCCATCTTTCCCTCCTTTCCCCCCCTCCTCCTCGTCCTCCTCCTATCTCCCATCATCCTCACCTCCTGACGTCTTCTCTGGCTCCGGCTCCGGCTCTGATCCCACTGACTCCTCCTCCTCATCCTCCTCCGCCTCCTCAACCTATCTCCCATCGTCCTCTCCTCCTGACGTCCTCTCTGGCTCCCGCTCTGATCCCACTTACCCCTCCTCCTCTCCCTCTGACCTCACCTCCTTCCCCGACCCCTCCTCTTCTCCCACCACCTCCGTGGTTGACGTGCCGACCGCCATCTCCGAATTCCCCACCACCACCACCCTCTCCAACGCCCTCTTCCCCGACCTGCCATTCGCTCCCGACTCCTCTCCCTCCTCCCCCGCAAGCATCGCTCCTCCCACCGCCACCCCATCCTACTCCTCCCCCGCCTCCTCCCTTACTCCCTCAGTTTCCGTCCGGCTGAATGGAGTTTACACTTTCACAGGTAAAACCATCTGAGTTACACACTTGCACACACACTACAAACAAGAGAGATGCGAGAAGCTTAGTAATGGAGTGGAAAAACAAACATCATTCAAGTTACTACCTTGCTGTTTTTTTTTCCTCAGTACACAAACTGTGCTTGCATTGTGGAGCAAAAACACTGGGAGTTTGTTATACATGCAAACACACACACATTCTCAAAGCTGACAGCAAGAGCAGACTTAAACACGTAATGAAGGAAAAAAATGGCATTTGTGTGGCCGTGTCACAGCTGTTTGATGTTTTTTTTTCTTTTTTCCCCTCTTTCTTCCTGTTAATAATCCCTAACCCCCAAACTTCCCCCCCGATGCACACTGCTCCACTCATCTAACCAACCACGCCTCCATCCATCCATCCATTCATCCATCAATCTAAACATCCAACAATCCATCTACTCATCCACTTGAGGAGATGCTGGGGACAACAGTGCAGGTATAAGTTTTCCACCTGTCGCCTGACTTTCTGTCGTTCTAACTTTTTTGTGCACCTGGCTGTCTGTTCGTCCATCTGTAGGTCTGTCTTTTTTTGTCTGTCTGTCACTCTGGGGAGAAAAAAAAAAAAGAAAACTACCCCTGTGTCTGGGGGACACTTTGAACTTTGAAAGCGGAGAGATTAATATTTCATACTCTTGCCCACGTAATGCTTTGTTGTTGCCCATGCATGCACATACAGGCTCAAAACACAAGCTCACGCACACACACACACATACACTTTCACACATGCAGCAATCATCCACACCAGCACCCTTCACACTGGGCGCTCACACCTGTCTCACATAGACACACACACACACACACAAGCATGACCCCTTAAGTGGTACAAGTCATTTACACGGTGTCCCACTTCCTCTATGTGTGTTTGTGGGTGTGTGTAGGGGTGTGTTCTGTGTGTGTGTGTGTGTGTGTGAGTACTGGTGGGGGGAGGGTCAGGCTTCGAGGTGTTCTTGGGTCTTGTCTGCTTTCCTTTGATGCTGACAGCAGGATTTATAGGCTCATTCTCAGTCTCGCCTCGTCAGCATGCCCCTCTCACCTCCACGCTGGCCAGCCGGAGTGTGTGTTCGACTTTCCGTGCGTGTGTGTCATTCTGACTGGTGCTCAGAGCCTCCCCTCCCCACCACCCCTCTTCTCCTTGTTCTGTTTCTACGTCTGGCCTCTGGTTAACTGTTGTCATGCCCCTTCACTTCTCTAAGTGGCTGAAATGTGACTTTTTCTTCCAAAATTGGCTCAATCAACCCATCATTTGGTGTCCCAGCTGGTTGTAATGTGTTCCTTTCTTCTCTCTTCAATTTCAATTTTGTCTATGTTTCTGGTTATCAGTGGCTGTTGCTGTGCCTCTATCTCTCATTCCTGTTCTCTGATTGGATCTATAAGCTACCTGTATCTTCCTGTGACTGGTTGAAGCCCTCCACATTGGGCTGACCCCTCAAACATTCACTAAGTACAAACCAGCCTCTCCTTCCACCGCCCTTTCCTTTTTATTCCACTTTAATCTGTTTTCTAGTCTTTTTTTAAAACGCATTTTGACATGAGAAGTGCCGCTTTTGAGTTCTATCTATCTGAATGACTTTCATATTGACACCCGGCGTTTGATCTGGTCTGAAAAGTCAGGCGAAATAAATGATATATCAAATTAGTTACGCGTCGACTGCTTTCTTCTCTGAGGGGCAAGTAGCTAAAGTGGCTGAAGCGAGGGGAACTGGGAAGGAAAAATTCAAATCTCTGCTGTTGGGTGAAAAGTTGCATCTCAAAATTGACAGCTTTTCAAAGCCAATGAAAAGACGTCTTGTTTTTAACTTGACCGCCATGAATTATAAATTTTTATTCAGAAGCTTCCCCAAGTGAAATTTTATTTTCTTTGTTTCATAATGAAATCATACTTTAAGTATACAAACTATATTTAAGTACTAGTATAAAAGTATATTGTACTTTAAAACCTAAAGAAACTATATATGTAAGCAGTATCTAGTATGTAGTAGATAATGCTTATATGGATAATGTAAGTTTGTATTAGTTTAAAGTGAATCTAAAATAATGTTTTTTTAAAATGCATTTTTAATTTGTGTATTTCATGGCTTTTACAGTATATTTAAAGCAACATTAATTAATAACATTAACTTGCTATTAATTGAAAACCCATGAGTTTATACTAGACTATATTTATTAAAGGAAACTTTTTTTGAATTAATTTTTGAATGTGCTAAAATGCATTTTCAAAAAGTGTTATAAATATATGTTAAGTATATTTAAACATATTTTATGCTCAGCTTTTATTACTAAGTACATATTCCTTGGTTTCAATTAAGTAAAGGTCTATTCAGTTTAAACAAATGAAAAGTATACTAAAGTGTATGAAATACCATGACTGGATTAAACTAGTACAACTATTAGAAGATAACTTAAAATTTGTATTTAATCAAATTACCACAAAAACTGAATCTGGGCCTTTTGAGGCCTTGGGGGTCTGGGGCCCTGGTGCAGTTACCTGGATTGGAATCCACCCTTGGATTCTACAAAATGAAAGTCTCAGTCCATAGAAGAGTATAAAATCCTAAATTTAAGTGAAAAGATGGAAATCAGCACAGCTGAAGGGGCAAGTATTTCACCCAATATCAGGAGTGTGTCCTCCCACAGGGTTCTTACAAGTGATTGGAACTTGGTCGGTAAACTGCACAATCCTGTTGCATGTTAGGCACGAACAATTTTTAATGGAGGGTGACGCGGTGGCCCCTTTTCTTTTTTGCCTGGCTTTTTTCATATCCTTGTCTTTGTCTTCTGAAGGTTTGCCACTGTGCCTGGGTATTGTACATTGACAAGTCTTCTCCGCTCCCCTGTTCTTTTCTTTTCTTTGCTTTTCTTTTTGCCTTCTCTCTGTCACTCTCCCCATTATTCTCTCTCTCTCTTTCTCTATTTCTGCTGCCTTTCATCATCCGTCTCCCATTTCCACCAATATTCATCCACCCCCCCTATCCCTCCCTCCCTCTCTGCTCTTAATCTCCCTCTTCCCTTCTCTCCCATTATTTCTTACTGTCTCTACCTCATTTTCTGTCACTCTTTGTCCCTTTCTTTTTCATCCATTTTCCCCTTCCCTCTCTCAAATTGTGACTCCCAAATTCTTATCTTTACTACATGACTTCCCTATCTCCTCTCTTCTCCTCTCCTTTCCTCTCCTCTCCTCTCCACACTCTTCTTAAGACCCCACAGCCATGTCGACCTCTTCGGGGGTGGACCACGCCGTGATTGGAGGGGTGGTGGCTGTTATCGTCTTCATCCTGCTCTGCCTTCTCATCGTCCTCGGCAGATACCTCATCAGACACAAAGGTCAACTGCTCACACACACAGACACATGAACACACGCGGACGCACTTATGCATGCATGCATGAGTGTGTATACAGAGATACACTTGCATAAATATGGAGACATGCTGGGGACCAGGATCTCACACGTACGGACATGTATATGCATACAAATGGAAGGACACACAGAAATGCAAATGCACTCATAAATATGGATTCTAAGCATAAACCTCACATATTTTACTCTGAAAGCAGAATAAAAAAATTAATGAATGACAATAAGTGAATGTTTATTCATTGCCTTTTAATACATTTTAGTTCACTCAACTTCCTGTGATATTTTCAATTATGTGGCCCAATATGGGATTTAAAGTGTGGTGGCAGAAGCATAATTGCTTTCTGGCCATGATGTGTGACATGATGTGAACAGGAAAGTGTTACTTTTTCTTCGTTTTCACTCATATTCAGGTCTCAAAAAAACATTTTTAGCAGATAAACAAACAAGAATTAAGCAAATTCTAATATTTTAGCTCCACCAGGGCACAGGTGAAATTTAAAGGATACTAAATACTTGTGTTAGCACCCAGGTGGCACAGTTGATAAACACCACCACCACCACCTTAGTGTGCCAGATTCAATTCCTGGCTCCAGTGCGTCCAGCTGGTTCAGAATATTGAACACAATCACTCGGTGGCCAGTGTTCACAGATGTCTGTGCGAGATCATGTCTGTGAGTGCAATAGTGACTCTCTCTGGCTGGTTAAGGCACTTGTGCAGAGAAGAGTTCTATCTGGGGGTGATAGTGTAAAGCTCCTCACTGTCTGGTGACTGCATCTGTACAAATCTGCAGGTCAGGAGTGAGCAATTATTCTAGTATTTGCAATCATTCTCTGTCATTTCTCTGCCAGTATGTGAGAGTAAATGCAGATAGTTCTCACTAATGAAGCGTAAAAGCAACCGATGAAACAACTGGCAATATGTGCACTTACATTACAATGGCTAGAAATTTACACTTTGGTTTTATCATAGTGTAAAACACTTTATAAGTTGGTTGACAAAATTATTTTAACTCAAGTTCCAGTTGCTAACCCTATCCAGAGCTTCCGATCTCACATTCTTCTTCATCTTTCTCCAGCTGTCCTCTAACTTTTCATGAGTGACTTTGAACCCTTCTCGGGCTATGGTGTGACCTGTTTTTGGTCTGGTGATCAAACAGCTGATGTTGTCTGTTTCCGCCATTCATTCAGTCTCTTGTCCAAGATGATTCTATAAGTGTGGTGTTGCCCACTGCTGTAGCATTGTCCCATATTGCATACGACCACCTGTTATAGAGAAGTTCCCTACCTAGGTCATGTGATGACAACTGAGTCAACTACATGACAACTAATTTAAGTCTATTGGGTGAAAAAGAAAGTGACATGTGGCTGAAAGCTCCAGAAAAAGCTTGTATGTAGAGTTTGAGTTTAGATTATTTTGTTAAACTGCTATTTCCAAGGTCAAGAATGCATGTTCATTACATAAACATTGAAAAATAAAGTTGTGCTGCGGAGTTGCTCGTCCGGTTCTTAGCAGGAGAATCAACTGTAGAATAAAATCCTATCAAAAACAGGACTTGGTTTTATTTGGATGACAAAGGCTCGATGGAGCCCTGTTAGTATTTATTTAGTGATTTGGAGGTCAAAAGACATCTAGACATATAATCAGTGGCGCAGTGCTGAGGATGAATTTGAGCTTAAGAGTCTGATAGCTTGGGGGGAAAAGCTGTTCTGCAGTCTGGTGGTACGGCAGCTGAAACTTCTATCTCTCTTCCCAGAAGGCAGCAGAGTGAACAGACTGTGGCTGGGTGGGTCCTGTCCTTTAGTATCCTTTGGGCTCTGCGTAGGCACCTCACCTCACCGATATCACTGATGCTCGGGAAATGGGTACTAATGATCTTCTGAGCAGTTTTAATCACCCGCTGCAGAGCCCTCTGGTCCTGAAGGTGCACATCCCATGCCAGTTAGTGATGTTTCCAGTCAGGATGCTTTCTATTGCTCCTCTGTAAAAGATCTTGGCGTGGGAATTTGGCCTTCTTAAGCTTCCTCAAGAAATCCAGTTTCTTCCGTTTCTGAGCTTTCTTCACCAGCGTGGAGATGTGAGATGACCATGTCGGATTCTCTGTGATGCTGATTCCCAGGAACTTATGGGAAATTATATGTGTCCTAGATGCTTTTGTACTCAGTTTACACCAGTTTTTAACCTGCAAGTCAGTCTTTGACCTGCAGACCAAATGAATGCTTGAACTGACTTTTCTGACTTTTTCCAGGACTTTACCTCCTAGCTGTCCACAACCTAAAGACTACTTTCCTACATAGTAATGAAAAACAAATTACCAAAAGCACATTTGACACAATTTTGAAACATCTTGCCACTGCATTCTCAAGTCTCTGTCCTGCTGACCTTTTGTTGTTTTACAGTTTCAGTGTTTGACTTTTACTGCCTCCACAATCTTATTTCATATCCCCCTTCTCTCTCTCGCTTTCTCTCTCTCTCTCTCTGTATCTCTTTTTCTATTTCTCCTTACACAGGAACGTATCTGACCCACGAGGCCAAGGGCTCGGACGACGCCCCCGACGCCGACACGGCCATCATCAACGCAGAAGGAGGCCACTCCGGAGCAGAGGACAAGAAAGAGTACTTCATCTAGATTGAGGATGGAGCGGTGGAGGAAAGGAACGGGAGGAGGAGGAAAGGATGGAGGACATGTATAGAGGGGAGGAGTGAGGGAGGGGGAAACCTCCATTTGTTTTCACAACGCTTCAGTTCTTCACTCTGTTGGAGGGATGATGGGAGGGGAAGGGAGGGAAAGAACTGTGGGCAGGATAAAGCGATGAGTTGAGCTTCAACTGGTACTACCCTTTTTGAATTGATACAGGGAAGTGAGATTTTGCACTGATATATGGACGAACTGAAGTTACACACTCAAAAAAAAAAACAAAAAAAAAAACAGACACACAAAAACATAAATGCATACTGTACATGAGTCAGTTTTGGGGGAAGCTCTTCTCACACAGACTCGAATGCTCGTAGATGCTCAGATTAACAAACAGGAGCCTCCTACTAACATGTCTGAATTATTTCCCGGATGGCACATTAACACATTTCTAAATGTCAGCAACTCGAAAAAGCAAAATTGTAAACCCACATTCCTGACATCCCAAGCTGATACTTCACTTCTCACACCACGCCAGCCTGTTGCCTCAACATTTAAGCCAAGCCAGCTCTGTCTTTTCACGTTTGTGTCCTCATTCTCTCCATCTAACAAGGCAGTATCCCTCTGTAAACATTCTAGTGGCAGAGAAATCCATCTAAAACAAATTATGACTGACGAACATAATCTCCCTCTCTCACAGTTTAATCTTTTTATGCCATCAAACCTCTTCCTGTCCTCACAAACCCTGGTACGAGCCGTTCCCACAATGCAGCACCACACAACTTGCAACTCAAAATAGCATTCCCACCTTGGCTACCAAGCCAAGGGGCTCCAGTATACATATATAAATATATATATATATAGAATTATATAGCATTCTTTTTACTTGACAGAAAATGTTTGGTGTGCTGTAAATACACTCTCTCTCCTCTTTCTACCTTCTATCTCTCCTTCTTCTCTCCCTCTTCTCTTTCTCTCTTTCTCTCGTACACTCTGTTACTGCATTACAGTAACTTATATACTCTAAAAAAACGCCTGCCTGTTTTTATTACATGCGTGGAAATGCAGAGTCGAAACTATCACTATCTGGGTAAAAAAATATAAAAATAACGACGATGATGTTGCGAGTAAAACTAACCTTAACTGCAAATATTTGTATGAGGAACGTTTCCTTCCTTTGTTCTTGTTCTTTTATTCCTTTTGGTTTTTCGGGGACTTACAGTATGGGAGATTTTCTCTCCTCAGTGTCTCAGTGTGTTACTGTCAGTGTTTACAGTGTCTGTCGATTTGTCAGTACAGGAGTCCATAAATCTAATTTCCGACTTGTAATTTGATTTTTTGGGGGATCATGGTTTTGATGCTATTGGTTGATTTACTTATCCCCCCCCCCCAGCTTTGTCGGCCCTCTGCTCCCAAACACTAAACTGTAGCAAAACCTTGATTCGAACACAGCTTCGAAAGGTGTCGTAGTGTTTGTTGGGAGTTTCCCTGGACTATCACTGCCCAGTGCATATGGACCGCTGTGGTCATCCTTCCACCGTGCCCCTCCACCGTCTTTCTCCCTGCAGCAGACAGCTTGTCTTGGCGAGACCACCTGGCGCTAAATTCATTGAGTAGTGATGTCATGACTTCCTCTAAGAAGCTGGCACGGTTGCTCCTCTGGGAGGTGAATATGCTGGCTTGCTTTCCACTACAGGGCCAGACAGGACTGCCTACATGCATAATGACAAACTTCCTGGCAAAAAAACCCCCAACTTTCTGTTATTGTTTTTTTTTTTCTGTGTGTGTGTTATTGTGAGCAGGAATCATTCGCCAGCTTAGCAAAAGGTTCCCATAAATGAACGGTGTTTTATCAAGGTTGGGAGTTCACTTTGGCATTGGCAAGCTCCACTTGGCCCGGTCGTGGAAATTGATTGCAATCTAACTAAGAGGCTCTGGGCTCCAGGCTGTTCATATGCCAAGGTTTGGCTTGGTGGGCAGGGTGCCGAGCCGGAGTCTGGGCTGCACTAACACTACAGAAAGTCATTTAGGAACTTAAATGTCCTCTTCTCTTTTTTTCCCCCTCCGCTCCGCTCGTCCATTTCTTTTCATTCTTTAATCAATCATGCTGTCTGCGTCCTGATCCACCTTCACCCGGTCTCTCCTCATCACTCCTTCCCCCTCGTCTCCCCCCCTCCATCTCTGATCGATGTGCGATTCTCCTTGCTGGTCTCTCTCTCATTCATGCGTCCATGTAAACATACAGTAGAAGTAGCGCCTCTAGGTTTGCAGGCGTGCGCTGATGACTCTCTGCAGCACTCTTTGGAAGTGTTTTGGAGAGGAATCCATTTGCTGTTGTCAGCCTACCTGTAGACAGTTATGTCTGTGATAGTTTTTGTACAGCCTTTTTGGGAACGTTCAGGGATTGTGCTTTTCGTACCTATCCCGCATTGTCGTTAACTGCTACCTAGCTAGCTGCTTTGGAGCCAAGTGGCCCGGCTAGTGTGTCTATAAGCTAGCTATACTACAAAGGGTGAGGCTACCTGAAGCAGGGTCAGCTGTTTATTTTCTGTTTTTTTTTTTCTTCTTAGAGCTCTTCTTTGGAATTGGGGAGGCTAATAAGTTGACACTGTAGAAAACTTGGCTCAAACGGTGTTTAAATTCTGTTGCAGACTGTTTGGACATTCACCAGACAGCTTTAAACAAACCAAGATGAAGATTTGGAAGATTTCAGAATGCTGTTTATCTCATGTTTGCTCCGCAGCACTCTTCAGCTTTTCACAGGATTCATGTCTGCAGACCAGAGGATGGGCTTTGTCTCACAGAGTTTACTGTCATGAGTAACCTTTGATTTCTGTTCAACCCCAGTAATTCTGCTCAGTGGTATGGAGAGAGGAATACCTGTCTCACACTCAACAAAGTGTAGTGTTATTGAAAAACCAATGGACCTGTATTTGCCTGTAATTTATCGTCCTGTCCTTCGTCTTGGTTAATGTGCTAGCATGTAGCTTGCATGAGGAACAGTTTGAAATGTAGATAGTGTTGGAGATGAGTAGTGCCGACAAGCTTCTCTCCTGAGACAAGAGTGGTGGTCTGCCCTACTGACCCCGCTGCTGTTCTCTGATCTGCAAACATAGGCCGTGTCCCAGTTAAACCCGCCTATACCTCCTGAACACTGCAGTCCTCTGAATAACACTGAGAAAACTGATGAAGTAGGGCTCTTCCCAAATACTGCTACATTAAAAACATGTAGGGGTACAATGGCGCTGAATTGGGACATGCAGTCAGTCTAATTCATATTTCATTGCATCAGTGCAGTAATGACTAGCTGTCACCAGATGCCAGCAAACCGCAGCTTTTCTTTTTCTCTCTTCAGTCCGGCCGAGCTGTCCTGCTGCACCACTTGACTCTCACCAACTCCTCTTCAAGCAGTCGCACACTAGCTGCCAGTCATCTCTTTCCTTTTTTGTAGTACAAACAAATTGATTTTTAAATTATGTTTTGTAAAAGGTGTGCATAATCTTAAATGTGTTACTTTCAGTTCAATCGATAATCATTTTCTTTTTTTTAAATTAGATTTTCCAAAACTTGAAGGTTAGAAATTCCGTTTTTGCATACTTTATTGTTTCAACAACCATTTTTATATAATTTCATGTATATAGTGTTGCCTTTACTGGATACTCTTACAAGCGCACCTATACACACTTTGCACACACACTTTGCATACATACACATCCACACACATATCTGGATATGCACGGCAGGCATGATGTCTGTGAATATGGCGTACTTGTACATATGTGTGTGTATGTGTGTTTGTGTCTGAGTGTGAGGTGTGTATTATTTGACTCAAACAGACTCCGGAGACACTCTTACATGTGTTGCATTCATAAAAACTTTATTATCTCAATGACTAAAACAATGTCCATGTTCTTAGGGTTATAATTTTGGATGACAAGTCTTCCTTTTCGATAAATATCCATATCACATGAGAATAGTGCTGTCATGTATGTTAATTTGTACAATGGCTGATGATGTCATCGAGGCGAGACCCAACCGCATGCTGTGGTGGGTTTTGCGTCTGTTGGCTGTTATGTTCATACAGTATTTGTTTATTTTATTTAATTTTTTTGTTAAAATACCGGTTCAGTTGTTGACTTCAATAAACATGCATTTGGGTTAATTTCACCTGTCTTGTCGTTGGTTCTTCTTGTTCAGAAATTTCCAAAATCCAATCTAATCCAAAATGTTCATCCAGATTGAAGTCTGTTTTCTGTCTGCGTTGGTCATTTTCTTGTTGCGCTAACTTCCCTCAGTTTGCTTCAGGGAAATGTGTATTATCCTCAAACAACTGAAAAGTTCTGTTCCAAAATCAAATTTAAAAACATGATATATCACATGATATATGCACATATCTCCCCAGTCTTAGCATTTAGAATTCTAATATTGTATTAATCACTTAGTGTGATATAAGAAAGGAACAGTATGGGTTACTTGATCATGACTTTTCAAATGTATTTTGGACTTATTGGAATTTGTTTTAGATGACAGCCCTACATTAGGGCAATTGTAGGTTAAAAACATAGTTACGAAGCCATGGTTTTGGATGTACTATTCCTTAGAATTCAGACTCAGACTTTCCGAGATTAAAGTCATACATTTATGAGTTACAGTTTCTCAGATGTGCTCGTGTTATTAAAAGCTCCGTACTCTCTTAAAAGCAGGATATTATATAGGCAGATGTTAATAAGCCATCACATATAAGCTACTTTCACCAACAGGTATTATGAGATACTTCCTTCTGTTCGAAGACTAAAAGCATAAAGAATTAGAGAAGATTGAAGAAATGCTTTTAAGTGGCTTTATTGTGGTCCTTCATTTCTGCCAAACACTTTGATTTTCTCTGAATATTAACCCCATCCCTGGTTCTGTAATTTCTTTATTTTGTATCTACAACGGCCCTGTCATACTTTTTGGGAAGTACATTTAGTCACAAATCTGGATTTTTAGGGTAAATATCCTCTACTAGTTACTGTGTACAGACGTTTTGAACATAACATGTTCAAGAAATAATGGATATGATTAAGAAAATCTCACAATTTCAATAATCACTGAATGTGTAAAAGACTGTAGTTAAGCAGTTCTAAAACATATGCCATATGCCATAATTTTTTTGTACTATGCAGTTAAAGAAGATGCCCAACAGAGGGCAGTACAATGCAATAATTCAAAATCCTATGTTTAAAAAAAGGTTGGTTGGTTGTTTTATACAGTCTATGTTTAGTTAGTTATAAAATTAAGACACTCAATGACTGACTGTCTCTCTGAATCCAATGTCATATGTCTTAATCTTAATCTCATTATTTCCCAAATATATTGTTAAACAATGCTTTCTTTCTTTTGCACATGCTACTAGTTAGACAGTAGTAGTCACAGTCCTCACACAGATAGATATTCATAACCCTGTCCAGCTATTGGAGGATAAAGGACTTGTTTTTGCTGAACTTATTCTGTGTAAAAAAAAAAAAAAGTTTGCAGTTTTAAAGCTTTTATCAAATTTCCCCAAACCAATCTGATCTAGTTAAAACTGAACAAAATATGTTACTGTGGGTGCCAACAAAAGTGTGCATTGCCAAAGGTGACCTCATTTGAGTGAATAACAGTTTTGTACTGATTTCAGCCAATTTATTCTGTGTGACAGATTGTTATGTTTGGAGATTGTAAAGTCATGTACTGTAGCTGATGTAAGTGTTTTTTTGGAAAATGGTATATCTGACCCCAAGCTTCCCTAAAAAGAAGTTACTTTAAACATACTATTGGATGCGGGAGATTCTTACTGCTGTAAGGTTCGTACTTATAAATAAGGGCAACAACAGCGTTATGGCACTGTGTAATTAAAAATCATATACTATAATGAAGTCACTATAGTTGTTCATTTAGCTCATATGGCACACCTCCTATGTTAAAGTGATGGAAACATTACCACTTAAAACCAGTAGTAAGGACAAAGAAATCAGAAATCTGTGAACTTAGATACTGTGTTCATGTTACTCATAGCACCAAGTTGATTGAGAAAGTAGGTTTCTGGGGCCTTTAAAATATGTCATAATAATAATATCTTTAGTGTTTGTAAACACAGATTGTTTAAAACAGGTCTATATATAGGCCTACAGTTATATTTAAATTTAAAAAAATCACAAAAGCTGCTGCTGCTAGATCTCCTCTACGATATATGGAGGAATATCTACTTCAAAACATCTTATTGGTCCTTTAATTATGTAATATGATAAACGCACATCTATACATTGCCAATTTGTAGGAGTTTTATTAAATATTACAAGCATAACCTGCTGCAGAATATTCTGCGTTTAAGGTGCACTCAGTTGTGAGTTTGAAGCACTTGATGATTTAAGTTTTCGTGTTTAAAGCACAGTTCTCGTTGCGGCCGCTGGAGCGCCCTCCTCCTCTCTGTGGAGTCCAAAACGGAGATTTGGAGCGGGGAGGCGTGGAGGAGGAGGGAGGGGGTGTGTGCTACTGATTGTATGGGGGGGGGTATTCAGTCCTGTTTAAATGGGAATCTAGAGCGCAGAGAGGAAAAGAGACGCAAGAGACTGATAAACCAAGAGAGCAGGCGAAAAAAGTGGAGACAGATTTATTTTACGCACGGGAAAGACAGGGAAACGAGTAGAAGAAAGGAAAGGGGAGAAGGAAAAGAGGAATCGATTTCGCCCCCCCCCCCCCCCCCCCCACCCCCCCAAATTTGGCTTCTTTCACTCTCATGACTCAAAGAGGATTCCAGTTAAATTCACCCTGTCGGGAGGAATTGATGGTGTCTTTTCAGGGAAGCAGAGCCGAGGGGAGGAATCTGAACGCGCTCGGCTGAACCATGCCAGCCCTGTGGATCATAACTTTGGCGATCACTTTGAACCAAGGTGAGAGATGTTTAACACACTCAGGCTGAACTGGCTAGGGCACGAGAGGAGACAGCGGAAAGTTTCTTCTTAATGCCCGGATTTTTTCACCTTTTACCCTTCCTCTTTACCCTGTTGTGTGAGGGCGTCTGTGCGCTTTGTGCTGTCTGTGCTGGCAGTGCATGTGTTTGTGCATCTTTATGTCTGGCTGTGTGTGTTTGTGTGTGTGTGCGTGTGCGTGTGTGTACGTGCCCGCGCAAGAAAATGTGTTATGTTGTTATAGATTTGTGCTGCCCAGGACATCATCATTACAGCCCACAAGCGCCAAAGAGAAAAGAGTCGTGGGGTGTTCAGGGTCTTTGCTCTGCTGGGGGAAAAAAATGAGATTTAGAGTGTAGGATGCAGACACAAACGGTCCAGACGCCTTGCGATCATTTTTCTTCAATTACGCGTTTATGAGAGAGTTGTGGAGCATCTGCACTGACGTTACTTTGACGTGACCTTTGAAACGCATGAATAAATAGATTTCAAACAAACGCAGTGTGTTAGAAGCACGCGCACATGCAGTCACACGCAAGTGCGCGCGCACACGAACACACTCTGCGCATAGCCTGACAGCCAGGGGATGATTGATGAGGCGAGGATCAAATGCACAGTCTGGTCACCGGGCTTTAACGTGAGTCACACTGGATCAATTTCCAAGACACGCGCGCGCACACACATGTACGGCACGCACGCGATTGGCACGTGCTTTCCTTTAATTTTAGTGTGTGTGTGTGTGTGTGTGTGTGTGTAAGAGAAAGAGTGGAGAGTAAAGACCAGCACAAGTGTCCCTCAAGACAGAAAGTGTGTGTGTGTATGTGTGTGTGTGTGTGTGAGAGAGAGAGAGAGACAGAGTAGTGCGTCCTCCTCTTAGCATGCAGGTAGTGTCTCGCGTGCTCGTGCCAGTGCGCGCGGTCCCGCTGCAAACGTGCAGGTGCCAAGAAAAATTCATATTTTAGCGTAAAGACGGAGACATATTCACTGGACTGGAGGAGAGCCCCATTACTAATATGAATGTCCCTATTTATCGATCACCTTGATAGATTACCCTCTCTCTCTCTCCACACACACACACACACACACACAGTGCGAGAGAGGATTGAGAGGAATGTGCATTTATGTTTGAGGGCAGTCAGGGCTCCAAAGACAGAGGTGATTAATTGAGGTGGCCTGATGTGAACAGTTCAACTGTGTGTGTGTGTGTGTGTGTGTGTGTGTGTGTGTGTGGTGTGTGTGTATGTGTGTGTGTGTGTGTGTGTGTGTGTGTACCTGCTTAAACACCTGGGTCCCTGGTGCCGCTGTGTGATGAACCACAGACGGTGATCTGCTGAGACAGACAGTCAGAGGAGCTCCCAGGCTGGAACAGAGCTTACCACCCGAGTAGAATAGAACATTATTATTGCTTTATAGGCTACAATAAAGTAGAATAGAGCAGTACACATGGTGAAGAGCAATCAGCAAAAAGTCTGAGCATCTTGGATCGAAGGATGGTTGCATTTGTCTTTAGATCGGTTGACATTATGATCAATTCAATTAATCAATATTAAGGATCTCAGATTAATTAGAGAGAATTGGTTGTAGCTGGATGGAAGATAAGACAAGGCAAATTGGAATTATTATAGCCATAGAGAATCAAACAAAGAGCAAAGTAGAAGGAGGAAAGAACAAGACAGAAAAGAGCAGACAGAGCAGAACAGAGCAAGGCAAAATGGGACGGGCCCGAACAGAACAGAGAAGAAAATAACCAATTGCACAGAAAAAGAACAAATCAGAACAGATCAGAACAAAAGACAACAGGGTAGAACAGGACAGAAACACAACAGAAACCTAAAAAGAACAGAAACATAAAATCAGAATAGAGAAAAGAACTGAACGGAACAGAATCCTGAGCAGATCACAGATCAACAGAACACAACGGGACAACCAGCGAAACAGACAGAACACACCAACAGAACCAACAGAGAAGATCAGAAACAGCGCAGAAGCAGTGGAGAACAGAGCAGAAACAGAATAGCAGAGATCAGAGCAGAGCAGCAGATCAGTGTCTCCAGCTGAGCCGGTGTAAGCCTGTAAATGTGATCAGAGCGAATCCGTCCCCTACATGCAGCTGCTGTAGCCTAATGTGTGTTTAGCCTGTTTGGAGTCTTCCAGGTGTCTGCTGCCTGCTCTCCTCTGCTGACAGCTCTGACTGCCTCTCTTTGAGCAGCCTGATTTGCTGTTCAGTCCGCTGGTGTGCCTGGCTTCCTAACACAGGCCAACAACATCACTGTGGGTTGACCGCGCGTCTGCAGGCCTCTGTAATTACAATTGGGCCCTGTATATGTGTAAGCGTGTGGCTCCGATGTAGCGTGTTGCCGCTGTGATCCCGACACTGTGCTTGCCAGCGCTGGTCTGGCCACAGGCGAGGAAGCCTGTTTCTCAGAGTCGATTCTTGAACAGCACTTTTGCTTGAGCTGAACATTTTCACAGCCTGATCATGCAAGCAAAGCAAGCAAAGCAATTCTTGCACTGCCAGCACCTGTCCCATCTCTCTCCTCCCTCTCTTTCTCACACACACACACACACATATATAGACTTTCTTTTCTCCCTTTTCTCCCCCCCCCCACACACACACACACCCACCACCCCCACCCTATTCTTCCATCTCCCATCACAAGAATAGAGCAGAGGCGCAGATGTAAAGAGACAGGCCAAAAGACAGAGAGATGGAGGCAGAGAGAGACGAAGAAAGAAAGAGACAGCGGGGTTCAGTCCTAATCTGTTGACAAGAGGGGATGTTTGAGGATAAACAGAGGCAGAGCAGGAATGCTCAGGGAGAGAGAGAGAGTGGGCCCTATTGGCTTGAGTCTCTTCTTCAACAGCAACCCAGCCGGACCATCAATGTTTGATGGTTTGCATCAGCACAGGTTTAAACCAAAGTAGGCTCCAGGGCACCAGGGGATCCTCGGAAAAGGTCTCTTAAGATGTGTCTGGAAATGCCAACTGGATTTGCTTTAGATTGTTGAAAATATTTGACCTCTCATCCAAAACAAGAATCTAAAGCGTCCAGTTGCCTTTGAGTTTGCACTTTTAGATGTACTACAAACCCCTAAATTGTTTATTCCACTTGCTATAACTTAGTACAGCGAGGGACTGAATGAGATTGTCTTTGATCATTAGTTTCAAGCTCTCCACTGTTACGCCCTCAAACAGTTGTGTAATTCCTTTCTGAATCATCTAAAAACAAAAATAGTCTCAGATGGGGGGTTGTGGGTTAAGTCAGAACTGGAATTTACAGCATGTAAAGGTTTGGAAAAATGCACTACAACTCACAAGCAGGTCCTAAAAAAAAATTCAAAGTAATAATAATTGTTCTTTTTTAGTGACTTACAATTGCTATATGTGTCAGAGGTCGCCTACCTCTGGAGCAACTAAGGGTTTAGTGTCCTGCTCAGGGCCAAATTGGTGGATGTGTCACTGTGGGACTTGAACCCCAATCTCCCTCACCAAAGGAATGTGTCTTATCCACTGCTCCATCACCCCAACCTCATACAGGAAGGCTTGGACACGCTTGTATCTATAGTGCATATTGAAAGACTTTTTTACTATTTTCCAACTACTTCAGTTGCTGTTTCCAGGGAAACAATTTGGTCCCTACTAACACCTCCTCCCGTAATGTAGCTTTTGTACACTGGTGTTTCAAATCCGCACAGGGCCCTTCTTTAAGGTCACCTTGAGATCAACAGTAGCATAAGACACATCCCACTAAGAAGTCAGTCAACAAAAACAAAATTGAGGATCTGTCATTTAGGCTAGTGGTGGAGTTTCCAAAACAAATTTGCAGTTAATCAAATTACCTCAAGAAAATGCAAAGCATGCCTTCGGCATCCAGGGCCCCTGAAGGTTTCAGGTTTTTATCAGTACACCAGATGTGATGAAATTACATTATAGTCTTGTGCTCTTAATCCAGAGTTAAAAATTTAACAAGAAAAAAAACAAAACAAATTTAAGACAGAGAAAGAACAGGCTGCAAAGTCTGTGACTGTTGTTCAATATACAAAGCAACTGAACATGTTCTCATTCTTGGTGGATTTTAACACCAATGATGGGCATTGCTCGCATGACCGGCCGCAGGATGAAGTAAACCCCCAACCATGGCCATTAATGCCATACTGTACGGATCATGCCATTAAAGTGACTATAAAAAGGTTCAGTGACTCTGTTGCTCTTAATTGGGTGGTTAAAAAAACTGCTGCACTCCCAAAAGAAGATAATTAAAAATGGCATGATAAGCCTTGTTTAAGGGAAGAGCGGAGGTTCAAACAAGTGTGTGCGTGTGTGTGTGTGTGTGTGTGTGCGTGCATGCATGTGTGTGCGAGGCCTCATCGCAAAGCCCTCCAGTACCTGACAGATCTGATATCCTTATGGCATGGGAAGCATAATCTGAGGTGACAAGGAACAGCAATTAAAATAAATAAATAAAGTAACCACCACAATTAGCCGCCGCTTAATTCACCGCGATGCCCTGATGATCTAGTAATCTGCTAAAATGACATTTGCAAATCTCCCCTTCCCTCTTCTGCTCAGGTTGACTGTGTGTATGTAGGAGTGAAGTACTGAAGAGTACGCATATCCTAACAGAGCATCGACTGGTATTAGGACTGACACCCGTCACTCTGGCTGATATGTCAGCCTGAATGAGGGAGGAGTAGTGGACCGCAAGGGAAAGGAGGAGGAGGAGGAGGAGGTAGAGAAGTAAATATGAGAGGAGAGAAGAAGAGGAACAAGAAGACAATAAATGAGAAGGATAAGGACAAGAGAGAAATTTAGATTGCATGAAGAATGCAAGGGAGTGAAGAAGGGAGGTGGAGTAATGTGGAGTGAAATGCAGAGGAGTGGGAGCTAACAGGAGTAAATGTTGAGGAGAGCTTTGTACAAGTTTGGGTAGCAGAGATTGATTCGTAGAGAGGGTTGGAGCAAAGGAGCAGAAAAAAAGAGGAGAAGATCAGGGAAGAGGATAAGGGCAGGAGAGGAATTCAGATGAGAGGAGGGCAGAGGAAAGGGGGCGGTCAGTGGAGGAGTAAAGAGGGAGGAAGGAAACATCAATGACAAGAGGGCAGAAGAAGAAAGAAGTGTAGATGTGGCCAGAGGAGTGAGAGAAGAGAGAGAAATGAAGAGGAGAAGGAGCTAAAAGAGGAGAGAAATTCAGGTGCGAGGAGGACGGCTGAGGAGTGAAGGAGGCAGAGAAAGGGGGGGGAGCAAGGGGGAGAGCAAGGGGGAGAGCAAGACAGGATGAGGTCAAGGGAGAAATTTGGGTAGGAGGAAGAGAGCACAGGAGTGAAAGAGGACATTTTCTGTGGGCGCTCAGAGAAGGAGCAGAGATGGAGGGAGGAAACATTCATAGTAGGAGAGCAGAAGAAAGACGAAGAGGGGGGAGTCAGAAGCTTAGTTGAGGCCAGAGGAATGCAGGATGGGAATGAAGAGGAGGGGTAGGAGCCAACAGGAGGAGGGAACGATTGGAGTGAGGGAGCAGGAAAATAGAGGTTTGGAACCAGGAATATAGAGACGTAGACAAGGTGAGAGAAGAAAAGAGGGTGAGAACAGGGAGAACTTTGGAGGAGGGAGAGGGAGGAAGAGTGAAGGCGTGTGGAGGACCAGTTCAAAACGAGGATGGAACACTTATGGAAGGAGAGCTGAAAAAGAAAGGAGAAGGGAGATGAAGGAGTGTAGATGAAGGCAGGTGGGAAATGCAGAAGAGGAGTGGGAGCTAACCGGTGTGAAGGAGGAGGGGAGCAGAGATTTATGTGTGGAGTGGGTTGCAGCGCCGGAGCAGAGGGAAACAGCCAGGCCTATTATAGATGGGGCTCTCCTGGGGGAGCAGGGCCTGGAGTTTTCCAGGCATTTCCAGCATATTTCAACACTGTTCCTAACAGCACGCTGTGTACAAAGCTCTGCCCTCGACGGAGTCCACAGCCCTCCAAGGATAAATAAAGTGGGTCTCCTTTCTCTGCATGAGTATTCAATAAAAGCGATAAAAGGCTGGAAGTAACCCTTCTTAGGTTTTTTGGAAGGGAAAGTGAGAAACCAAACTGGCCACCCTCTCCATGGAGAAGCTTTCAAAGAAATGCAGACATCAAGCATAAAAGCATAAAAGTACTTCCTTTTATATGCGGAAAAATGTCAACAAAAGGGCTGTGAGATCAAATAAGCTGAGTGTGGAGGTAGTTTATGTTTCTACTCTCCCTCTCCCCCTCTCGCTCTCTGTTTCTTTGTCTGTCTGTGTTTTCTCTCGCTCGCTCGCTGTCTGAGAGTTTCATGTGTTGAGGTGAGAGAGAACAATTGAATGGGCCTCCCACATAAAATCCATTCAGAGACATCTTGAGGATTAAGAATGAGAAATTGTCCAGTGCAGTGAATTAAATCAATCTGATCCATTACAAGATCGCTGTCATAAGGTTTTCCCTTTTGTCTTTGCCCTGGATTATGCATGCTGCTGGTTAACTGTGTGTGTGTGTGTGTGTGTGTGTGTGTGACTACTTGCACTTCTTCCATACATTATACACTATAATGCACCATCCCATGTCATCAATGAAACTATTAAGGGATTTTGTGACTGACACCCTAGGCCATCTGTTGGAATCACAAGTATTGTCCATGGTTTATTCTTTGATCAGATAGTTCCTAGCTTTAAATCAAAATGTTAACAGCATTTCAAATTTTACAACACACTTGTATTTGTGTAATGAAAAACACATTTATACTTCATAAAGTAAGATGTTTAAGTGCTGTAATTATTGTGTTGGTACCATGATGACTCAAGGCGTTCTCATCTCAGTGCATCATTTCCGACTCTGCTGCATATTTTGTCATTATCAGATTCACCTGAATCACCCTCGGTTCATGAGCTGTGTTCTGATTACTGTTTCAGGTAGGTGCCTGACATGCGTAAAACACAAAAACTAATTTAGCTTGAGAGTTTCTTCAGAGGAAGGAGTGAAGACAACATGCACATTATAATATCCAAACATTTGATAAACCTTATTATTATTTACAAAATGGTTGGGGACCCCTTCTATGCCACATTAAACTAGATATCCTGAGTATTACATTACCATATTATTATATTTCAAGTCTTTCCTTTTATCCTCGTCTAACCAGGCAGTTACTAATTCTATTAAGACAGCATATCTTATTCAAACCAAAGCTTCTGCTAAAGGAAAAGTTTGTAATATTTAATACTTTCTCTTTAAAAAATCCAGCGTGTGACGATCATAATCCTGATTTTATACACCCTACAGACCCAGTATCCACTGGCTCCACTTTCACTTAATTTAACATTTAGCGTCTTCCAATCTTTCCCCACAGAGGCTTTTCCAAACTTATTTCCCTTATCAGAAACTGAACTTGTGTAACCAAATGATTTTATTGCGTGGGCACCACGACCATGTTTTTTTTTTTTTTTTTGAAGTCTCAATACAGCCCTCTATCCCTTTATTTCATTTCCTTTGGTGGATTTTAAACGGTGATAAAAGAAGCAGCGGGGATTTAAAGATGGAGATGGACAACATGATTACAGATGATGAAAGCCAGTATCCATCACCACCCACTCTGTTTGTGTTTCCATCCTTCTGTCTGTCTATCTGCCTGTTCTCCTCTCCTCCCCTCTTATGTTTTAATGTAAGTCGATAACTATCAGGAACTGATAACACCCCAGGCTCCTGCTCGGCATGGCGAGGCTAGATGAGGCGAGGAGAGAAGAAGGCGGGAGCAGGGTTGGTTGAGGTGGTGGTGGGGTTGGTAGCGGGGTGACACTATCTCCCCTCGGTGAGGCCTGATACGCCCAGGCGCAGACGAGATAAGCAAGCCGCTCTCAGCGGTGGCGGTGAAGAGGGGCAGTGACGTCACGCTGCTTGTCTCTTGTTCCTGTGGCAGTAAATTAAACCATGGCATCACAGGTGAAGATTATGTCAGAGGGAGATTTGTCATTGTTCTGGAAAGGAGATTAGACTGCGAGTGTGACCCCACCTTCTTGAGGTGTTGCACCTTGCAGTGTGTGTGCTCATGGTAGTAGGCCTTTTCATAGCAGACGTTTTGATTTGTCTTGGTAGCACAGGTAACGATAGCTTTCTTCAAGTTCCCCAGTAAACCGTAACAAAGCGACAGTGAACCAGCATGCACACCAGGGCCAGGGCTTTGGAACCAAAGCAGCTAATTGAATCAGCCGTCATTCATTTTATTATTTTTCAACCGCGACATGTCAAAATGTCACGAAATGTCTGAAAAAGTTCTGTTGAATTTCATGCTGTGAGGACATACAGTACATACACTCACATTACAGGGACCCAAGTAAAAATAGTGGACAAAATCAAGTTCCCAGAAGGTACACCATTAAATTGGAGGGCTTGGCTTTTGGTTAAATCTCCATGGATGTGTGTGCTAGCAGTGCAGGTGTTTGTGCATCTTTATGTCTGGCTGTGCGTGTGTGTGTCCACAATATATGGCGAGGGCCAAAGGAAAATAAAAGAGTAGGTCTGCTCGCTTGCAATTGAGGCAAAGCAAGAGAGAGGGAGGCGGGGAGGTAGAGGGGGAGGGCGAGCAAGATGTGGCAAGTGAAAGAGAGAGGTAGCGAGGGAGCTAAAGCGAGCGCGTTGGGGAGAGTGAGAGAATAAGATAATTTCTTAGCTCTTCTTTTAAATAAGTCTGTTTCTATAGCAACCATCCAACCAGCCGCTGAGAGAGAGGGGAAAGTGGGGGGTGCACCAGAGAGACGGAGGGAGGGAGAGAAAGAGAGAGAGAGAGTTACCATAGCAACGGAGGAAGAGGGAGAAAAAGGACTTGGAGAAACTTTAAAAAAAAACATATAGGGAGAAAAATATAAAAGGCAAGATAAGCAAAGGAAGAGTGCGTTTACAGCACTGCAGTGAAGGGTAATTAAGGGGAGTTGGGCAAGTTAATTAAAATACTTAACTAATGACTCATTACTCGTTGAAAAAGTGATTGCATTACATCATTTGGAGAAGCAGGAGGAGTTGTTTCGAACGTCCAATGTTCAGGTTGTAGCTGTTCAACGCAGCTGTGTTGCTTTCATCACCACAATTTTTGGGGTTGATGTTGATGTTCCCATTCGTAATCCTTGCTACAAAGCTCCGATTGGTCAGAATTGCGCACAACACCCTATTTGAATCACTAAACAAATCGGAGCTCGGGCGATCCGAGGTCTGGAAGTAGGCTACACCTTTGTCATGGTAATTTGTTTTCAAATAAATGTGCTACAGCTCTGATTTATGCTACTGGCTGGCTTCTTCTCTATAGCATTTACAGCTGAGGCTTATGGGAATTATACTATTTTATGCCATACCTACCTGCTGTTATTATTTGTAGGCTATTTCTAAGAAATGTTAGATGTCAATAACAGACATAGAACCTGTGGTATTGTTAAATAATAATTGTGTTTCTTTTTTGAGGAACATTGAGGATATTATTAAAAGAAAACTTTGAAATGGAAATTTACAGTGGGGAAAAATGATATAAGCGACTCTTCCCACTTTGAAGCTGAAACATCTTCTGTATTTAACAGGTGTGGTAATAGAAAACAAGACATTGTGGTTTAATGAGCAGTCTACCGTTTGCAGGTATTTACTGACAATCAAAATGTAGCTTAGCCCTCCAGCGTTGATTCTTGAATAAAGGTTTAACAATTTAGGGAGGTTTGATTTTGAAGGTACTGAGACAAAACTGATGAAATCCCTCCCATCCATCTCCTGGCAGCAAACCGACTCCCCGTAGTGTCGAGGAAGTGGAATGTTACTGGGATAAGGGATTAGTTACTGTAATGTGATTACTGAATTTCAATTGTAATCCCTTCCACTACTAGTAAAAAAAGTAATCACATTGCTGTACTGCTCAACACTGTAAATGGGAGATAAAGACAGAGCTAGCAGGGCAGTATGGCTGTACTCTAAAGCGGGCAGAGAAAGAGATGAGCTGCAGTGATAACAGTAGCTACAGCTGCTGCCTGATTGTCCATTCTCAGCTCTTGACCACACATGACCTCCATCACTCTGCGGAGAGGGCGAGTGAGCAATGAGAAACACAGGTGGGGGGGCAGAGAGAGAGGGAGAGGATTGATTGGCAGTCTCAGAGTTCAGACAGCTCTGACCACAGAGGCCTTGATCTGTTTCCCCTGAAAGCACTGAAGCTACATGGTGATCGACAAAAAGAGTCGACATGGGTCAGGTGTCCAAATTCTTCATCCTACACACTGATAGTATAGAATGTTGAGTGTGCACAACATTTAGCAAGTAAATGATGGACAAAGTAGTAGGCTCCCATTTGAGGGTGTATTTTTGATAGTTTTATGATAAAATACTGGGTGTTTTCAGCAAAGCAGATGAGCTTAGTATAAAACAGACGTTTTTCTGGTTTGAGCATGGATATATATTCTTTGCTTTTGTGAACATCATATGGTCAAGATTGTGATCAGTATGGTGAATTTAGACATAGAGGTCCACTTACACAAAACATAAACTGTCCAAGTAAAGTAGGATAGTGTCATTTCATAGCAGAGGTACACACCAGACAGCATTCAGACAGAGAGAAGAGGTACAGTAGCCTGAATGGACGACTGGGAGTGAAAATGATAAAGGATTTTCTGGACCACTGCCACGCATTAGTGCTGGAAAATAGTAGCGGCATATCTTCATGCGGTGACATATATCAGGTCTGGGCTTACATAAAAAAATAAGTGCGGGTGTTGGGATGTATCAGTGTGTATTGCACTCACACTGACATGTGATTGAAAGCTCTGAAGCAACGACACTGATTTAGTGCTTTGATTCTTGACTCTGATTCAAGGTGGTATGCGGTGCACTCAGGACTTCTGAATATGGAATCGCATGCTTGAAAACTATGTATTCACTACTCACTAATACTGTCAAGTATTTATTAATTTTCTGTCTGCCTTGCCTGGTGAGAGTTGTAGTGACAGTGTGAGTAAAAGTGTTAAACGTCCTTCTCCTGAGCAACTTCCTCCAGCTCTTCTTCAGCTCTATGTGGTTGAACCACCTTAACAGCCCTCTGTCAAGACAAAAGCAACTTGATGTGTTCCTGAATACTGAATCACTTAAGTGCATACTCACTCACTCACTTCTGTAAATTAAGAGCTTTGCTATAAATGACTCTAAAAGATTAAAACAACATTTGGGGACCAGAACAGTTTCTTTCATTGTGCCTTGCACTGCAGAACACAAACATTCATCAACAGCACTGTCATGCAATTTTATGTGTACACTGGAATTTAATTTTTCTAATCAAATGTAGATATTCAACTAGTATACCAGGATTAGTATACTAGCTATTAGCTAATAGTAGCATGTCATTGGACCAGTGTGTTTTTCATGTGTGACCTTGACAAAACTGAAACAAAAAAAACTGTCTTGATACTAACTTTTTATAGTTTTTTAAAGCCTACATGCTTTTGAAAATACTTTTTGCAAAGCACACCAGCAGCCTAAGAATTATTTGGTGTTAAATTATTGAAAAGGTAGTGTACTTTCATCAAACTTTTTCCAGCATAAAATGCATCCTTTGTGAAGTTAGTGTGACTTTTCAGCTTCAATTGAATGTCTTTCACACTGAAGCTCTCTGTGCCTCTGCCTTTATGAGCTGTTCTGTTTTCTTAAAGGCACAGAAAATATCTTGTAGATTTGTCCTTTGAAACAGCTTACATAAAGTCAACCCGTTATATACCCTGCTATAGTCTAGTCACTAGATGGAGCAGGGTGAAATTAATGGGGTTTGGAACAAAAGGTTTTGAGAAAGATTTCCTGACTATTCCCCATGCAATTACTTAATCCCTTGTAATTAGTCTCCTTGTTTGAATAGGAATATACATTCTCCGTCTCCCCCTCTTTTCCCTATTGAGTTGGAAGATGAAATTGCAGACAAAAACAGCATGAATGTCTTTTGTGGAGCAAACTGCCTATACACATCCACACAGTCTTTCAACAGCAGTTATACTATATACAATCATTAATGAGTTACATTTATTATACTCAACTTCACAAGGATAATTATTTTCCAAGATTAATGGCCATTATAATTAGACATAAACATAGTTCAGTTTTTCTGCATAGATTAATCTTTTTTCAATTTAGCTACATTCAGACATCAGACATGAAAAAATGTTTGTTAAATGTTTTTCTTTTGCTTTTATGGACAATCATTGTGCGGTGAATTCAGATAATGAGGAGAACATAGTCATTTTAATTCTGGCTGAGCCCACACAGGACAGCTGTCTATTTTAAGCTATAGCTGCTGGCCAGTGAACCATTAGCCTGTTTTACACCGATAGCAAATAGCCATTAGGTGTAACTGCAAGCCAGTTAGCCAACAGCCATCTGCCGCACACTGCAATTATGCTGCCTTAAAGTGCTGCTGGAAATATAGTAATTATGAGTTGAGCATGCATTAATGACCCAACACAATGGTAAAAATGCCTGGGAAAGGGGGAATTTTCAATGATACCTGGGGTAACAATCTGTGTTCTGAAGAGCATGCAAGCTCTATGAATACTGATGGAGTTTGTTGAGATGGATTCTTCTGTAAATAAAACAGAGAGCAAAACTACTTGTGTCCAAAAAAGCATTTTAATTCTCCTCTCCAAAGTTTCCGTCTGAGCTCAGCTGTAGCAGCTCTTTATGAGCCTTGAAAGCAGTAGGCACCAACTGAGTAGCTGGTCATCCATTAGCTGCTAGCTCTTGGTGCTGTTTCCCATGCTGTGCACTGTTCTGTTCAATGACAGTGGGCTCATTGAGACCATGCTGCCACTACGAGCTCTCAGTGTAAATCCGCAGGCTGTGTTTGGTGACTCTTTTCCTAGCAATGACAGTTGCTGTAGTCAGCAGCACATTCAGGTCAAGCAACTTGACTCATTTCGTCACATTCTGCCACAAGCCTTTTTGCTTTCACAATGCTCTGATTAAGTGGTACAATAGTTGCAAATCTGCTGGCGTGTTTGTTGAAGAGTAATTACTAGCGTCTGATAAGCGTTCTGGGGAAGTTTCCCGGCTCCATGATTTCCACTGAGGCTTTATCTCAATTGAATGTGATTGTCTCTGCCGAATTGGCTCAGCCATGATCCTGGAAACTGGCCTTGTCTCACACACATGATAAGACAACAGATTGCCTTGTACGTCTTCCAACCAAGAATAATGCTGCAAGCTGTAATAATTTACACCGTCCGTCAGGGTTTTTCCACAACTACATGGCTTCTTCATCACAGGGATAGAACTGCTGCTCGCTGGCAAAGTCAAGGAATCATAAATGGCATGTTGGAGGCGCTAATTGGCCACATAAAGGCTGGCTCAGGCTTCTCATAAATACATCACACAACATACAACACAGTGATGCAAATCACGCTGTAGCACTGCATGGAGATGGGAGACGGAGGGAGGGGGATGCTGGGATATCAAGAACGAGGTTTCCCACTTTCTTAATGTGCCTTTTGTGTTGTTTTTTTGGGTGTCGGCCTTGCTTCCTCTCTCAGGATCCCTCATTTTGTGTTACCATGGGGACGGCATGCTTCCTATATCTCTCCCTCTTAACCCCCTCCACCACCTCCAACACCACCACCTCTCTTTTTCCCTTACTCCTTTACTCACTGTTCTTCAGTGTTACCATGGCGACACATGTCTGTCTCCTCTCTGCCGGCTACCTGTTTCACATGTCTCATTGGGTCAGTCCCTCCGTCCGTATGTCTGTCTGCTTTTCTGTTTGTCTGTCTGTCGTTTGTGTGCCCTTGGCTTGCCTTTTTTTGTTTACTCTTTTGTTTGTTTATTTGTTTGGGTTTTATGTACCTGCATGATTGTGTGTCTGGATGTTTCCCTGCGTCCGTCCCTGTCTGTGTTTGCTTTCTGTCTCACCCTCTTTTCTCTGTGTCTCTCTGGCTGACTGGCTGCCTGTCTGGCCACCAGGCTTTTCCACCTCTAATCCCTCCTCTGCTCTTTCTGCTCTGCTGCTCCACTCTGTTGTTCCCCTAACATCAACCTCTCTCCCTGCTTCTTTTTCATTTTTTCTCTTTTTCACCCCCTCAACTCTATCGTGTGTTCCCACATCAAAACAGTATCCATTGAATGTCACTGGGAACACACACTGAAAAAAAAAGGGAGGGATTTAGGTAATTTTCGCAGACGGCAGCTGTTGCTATGGCGACACAACTTTTGGATTTGCTGGGAAGAGCGAGGGATGAATAGAGGGATAGAAGGAGGGAGAGAAAATGTGTGAGGACAGAAAAAAGAAGTTGGGGGTGGGGGGCATGTCTTTGGCTGTGGTAGTACATGGCCCTGATTTGTCCTTTCAGCAGTTTTAACCAAAATACAAACATTTGGGGAAGAAAACATTACCTTAAAATAATCCCTCTAGTATCAAATACTTACAACACATATGATTATTTTTGTTAAGACAGACAAAACCAGCATTCTTAGCTTTCTTTTAAAACTATTTGTGTAAATTTTATCCTGCTTATGATGTCAATCACTTTGTATAAGGGCGTGACAGACACCCTCCTCTGCTTGCTTATGCATGTAGAAAACCACTTCATTAAGATCTCAGTGGTACACTGTGGCCTTGCTTTGCTCTGCCTCTCGTGCAGTATTAACCGAAAAAGCCAAACCAAATATCATCCCCTGTAAAGCATCTGATTCTTCTTTGTGTCTGGGAATCATGTTGCAGTTGTGTTTGTCACTTCATTCAACATGGGGAAAGTTTCATTTTGGATTGAACCCCCCCTCCCTTCTGCGTGCTAATGCATTTAGAAAAACCATTTTATTATAATGGCATTTGAATATTCATAGTAGGCAGGCAGGGGGGTGACGGAGGAGACTGGAGCCTTTGGGTATTGATGTAGAGCTGTGGAATTAGCTGCGAAACTGCTATTGATTCAAGCTGTGAGGACTGGAATATGAAATACGAGGGGGGGAGGGAAAGGGGAAAAGACCTTATCAATGAACTTGGAGAATGAAAGAGTGAAAGAGAACAGGGGTGCTCAGTGGAAGAAAAAAAAGAACAGATTATCAGTCAGCAGAGAATTGAATTAAAGGGGGACAGAAGGAGAGAGTGGTTAAAGGAAAAGGAGATTATCAAGCAACACAGAAGGGGACCGAAAGAGACAATGTAGAACAAAAGTAAGGAAAAGAAAGAGCGAGCACAAAGAATGCATGAAAGAAGGAAGAAAGAAGAGAAACATGATTAAGGGACCAACGGAAACACAGAAGAATGAAAGAGAGATAAAAAAACAACAACTAAAGAGTGAGAGAACTAGGCGAGGGGTCAGGGCTTGCCGCGAGTGCCACTTTAGCCTGGAGACGCCATGCTACAGTAAACCCTCCTCCACCCCCGGACGCTGCAAATTGTTGATGGGAGGACTAAGTTGACAAATGTCAAAGTTTACGTTTCATTACAGAAGGCGGGGGCTGGAGCGAGGATGGAGAGAGAGAGATGGGGAGTGGAGGAGAGAAGAAGAAGAACGGGGGAGGGAGGAAATGCCATGCATTCCATTAAGTGGCTAGAGAAAACCACAGAGAGAGGGGAGGGGAGGAAATGACAGAAATGAGAGAGAAATACAGGAAACGGAGGAAGAGAGGTAGAGGAGAAGGAGGGGGTGGGCAGGAATTAGACCACCATACATAAAGATAGATAGAGATAGAAAGGGGGGTTTATAAGTGAAGGAATGAAGTGCTCAATTCATCACCGCTTCAACTGTGGTCCTGACCTTTGAAAATGGAGTTAATGTTAGACAAGGCAGCACTTAACATTCTGAGAGCCTACATGTTTGTTCTTAAGTTGTTACGGCAGAGCCTCACATTATGCCCGTCCTTTGTTAATCTAGAAATTGTATGGCCTTACAACTCTATCATGGAAGGATAATAAGTTGACCCAACAGTCTTTCACATTCTAAACCATAAAGATAATGCTGGTGATATATATGTTTGTAAACCAACAATGAATTGGACCTACTAAGTAGCCTATTGCCAGTTTAGCAAAAGCCTGATCTTATTCCTGTGTGCCTTGGACCTAAACTGTTGTCCAAAAACTATTCAAAACACATCAGTGAGTGTCACCATTGAACTATGTGACAAGTTCCTAAATTATCACAAACATGGGCGCTATGGTTTCTTTTGAATTGATCCCACGTTCAAAATCGTGTTGCTGGAAATACTCACTAGAGCTCAAAATGTGTATTGATCAGCAGTTAAAAGTTGTCCTCAAACAAATTCACCATTTACTCCTATTTGAGTTGTTAGCATAATGTTAAGAAAAAAAACTACAGCACCCAACTGTTTCAGGAATTGACTGAGCCTTTTTAAAAAGTGAAACTATATTTGTGACCCATTGTTAAAGATTTATGTCTTCAGGAAAAATGATTAGACTTAAAGGGGCATTATGGAGTTTCCAGCGGCCACTAGCAGTGCGGTTTAAAGATTGCTACTAGGCGTGAGCTCATATGCGTGCTCACTTGAACTCATGAGCAAGCATAATCCGAAACACAACCACTTTCATACAGAAATCCTGCGATAAACGCAGGAACACCAGCATGCAGGCTGTGGCTTTTCACTCAGACATGTTCAGGCTCTGTTACTTCAACGTTCCCGTCTCAGAAGCAGATCAACACCGGCTTCGTAACGTCATTCAGCGCAGCGAGCCGCATGGCGGCACAATCCTCCCGGAAAAAAGGCAGAGTAGACAGGCAGGGAAACGGCTCCACACAATATACTGGAAACCAAACCCACTACAATGTTACAGTAAGTTTTATCAAGTTGAACTAATCCATGCTCGTTACTTGATCATGGTACATTTACTGCATTTAGCCGACGTGCTACAGCGTTAGCTCGCCTGCTGCTTTCAGTAACTATCTTTACTATCTGTGTATCTTTCACCGGAGGTTCAGCAATGTCAGCACAGCTACATGTACTGGATGATAATGAAACAAGTAGTGAGCTGGACTGAATATTATAACGAGATTGTGTCACACTTTATAACAGTTAGACCGCAGTAAGTAACTTTACTGTAGTGCATGGCTCTCTGTGTTGTTGTTGCTGTGAAGTTGCAGAATTGTATATTACACAATAAACCTAAACTGAATGTTACGAAGCAAACAGCAGCAGGTCTGAGCTACTGTAGCGTTAGCTGGCTGCTCCTGGCTGCATCACTATAGGCTAACGTTAGTAAACAAATCGCTCCACATTTGCTTTTTACCGTTACATCCTCTCTGCAGGCTAAATCAACAGTGGTACACAGGATAATAACATGGGTCGTGTTAATTGGTGAAGTAATGTGGAAAGTGATAAAACTTTGCACCAGATAACATTAGCAACTGCTCGCCATTAGCTGGTGAGCTAACGTGACTATCTCTGTGTTTCTCCAGCTTTACTAATGCTCATATGACTCATTTGAGCGTATCCTAAAATAGTGCCCCTACCGCTGCGTTTGTCCATGCCTCCCAAAATAGCAATTTCAAACTCCGTTTCCTGACTGGACCTATGTTTTGGAAATCACATGACCTATGTCGCCACAGCGACACAAAGGAGGTGAAAGCCAGCTGCACAGCTGCTGGGTTCACCAGTCAACAAGCATACAAACACTGACTTAGGTTTAGGCACAAACCCCTGTGAAGGTTAGGGTAAGGGTTAGGGGCTACGAGGTGCTGTCATCGCCTTTAGGACTATTATAATTAGCTAGTTAGCTAACACAAAAGCTACGAAGCTAACATAGCTAACGTTATCCATCCAACCCACCACCACCGAAACTCAACTTTCTGGTTATTAATATACATCACCGTCTTTGTCATGTGCCACTAGACGTATAAATGTAAACATGAGTTGGAATTTTGTGTGGCTAAAACGACCTACATGGTTGTTTTTCTGTGGAAGACAGGCTCCCTAGCATGTACTGTGATTAATTATTCTTTGACCACAATACCTAAGACATGGACAGTATACTATTTGTATGTAAAAACATGGTAAATGAAATGTTAGCTTTTTGTTCAACTTTTTAATAAATCTCTTTCTTAAACTTGCACGGTCGTTTAAAGTCACAATGGTTTCATTTCATTTTAAACAACTCTTGGATACTTTCATTTAGTAATTAATGTTGTTGTTATACAAGATTGTTTTTAAATCTACTACAACTCTTTCTACATACTTTAATCAGGGCTGCCAACTTTTCAATTTAGTTTGGATTGAGTTTCGGTATTTGAGGTCGGTTCATTTTAGGCCTTCTGTGTCATATCCCACCGCAGGGGTCGGGGTCATCACTATTTAATCTTGCATGCCACAGCCACATATATGTGTAGATGAAAAGCCAAGTCAATAATCATGCTCAGATCAGTGTGATCATGCTATTTGCCAACCTCCAGACATGATAGCCTTAATTTTGACCTAACCATGTATTGGGGAGTCTTCCCCCAAGAATCTATGTGTCAAACCAGAGACTGTATTTCTTTTAATTCTAGAGAATGTATTGAATATTATAGCCTAGTTCATATAAGCAAGAGCATAGGTTTCCTTTAGCAACGGAAGAGCCACTTATTTAAAGGGGGGTTATGAGGCTCCTCCCCAGCAAATTTTTAACATTAAACACTTACACTTGGGATCCTGCATTCTGGGGAAATTTTCTGCACCATTTCCTGCCTTTTCTGCATCAGTTCATGGTGGAAATGTTTAATTTTCTAGGCTATGTTAACAGAAACACAAAACTCAGGAAGCAGGTGACAATTTAAAATATAAAATATACCAGAATATACTTCAGTAGGTGAATGGCTTTCAAGCATTATGTATTTATTTTTCTTTCATGATTTAGTCTTCCCTTCCTATTGTGTCTTTGTTTGGGAAAGTCTTCTTTAAATGTGGTACTTTTTCACCTCAAGGATAAATTAATTCATTTTAATTCCGTTAGAAATTCCTGCACTGAATGTTCAAAACTTTTTGCATCCAGCCCACATATCTGTGTAATCTGACATCTCCAGAAAGATTTTTATGAGAATAACATCATCATTTAATCACAATTCATAATATTTTTCAAGATCTTCCCACATAATCTGTTGTTACTATTACTTGCTCTGCTGATGTGATTGATCATATCATAGAATCCCGAAGAGACAGACACAGAAACCATTTGGGACCGTATAGATGAGATCTATGCAAAACAAAACTAACTGAAAACACTTCACCACAAAGAAGCTTCAGATTATACATTTTTATATTGCAAAACTCTACCAGCTACGTTACCTGATCACAAACTGTCTGTCACTCAATGTGAGAGAGCAGGTTCGCTTGATTGTTGTCGCAGCGTCCGCCGGTGTCGCATCAGCTGAGTGGAGTATAATCACGACGAGTCGACGCTATCAGTCATAGGCTACTTTAGTTTTTCCAATGCGTGAGAAAATTGATGTATGGCTTGTGAAAAGTGTCAATTGCGTGATTCTCACGCTCAATGCATGAGAGTTGGCAGCTCTGCTTTAATACATTTAGAGCTTTTAATTTGATAAACATGAATAATCAATCGGAGAGAATCTCAACTAAGGGTAGCACCTATGGGAGAAAAACACTATAAACTCTAAAAATATAAAAAACGTAATGAGGAAAATTATACTTCAGTGCATGAAACACATCTCTGTTGCAAGATAAAAAATGTCTGCATTCCAAAAAACACTGACTGGGCTTACTTAACTTTTCTGTTTCATTCATTTCATAATGGAAAATACACAGTCTGAGGAAGGCCAGAGGGACAAAATGACTGTGCATGTCTTTTTTGTGAATTTAAATGAGGGCAGGCCATTTACTTTGGTCCTTGGCCATTCTGAGCTGAGAAAATTGCATAACTTCTAAGTTTATTAAAAGAAAGCACAAATCTCAGAAATGGCTGGTCATTGGGCTTAAGACAAGGCTGGTTTTAGCTCTGGAAACTAGAAGAGATCAAGGCTGCCTTTCAAGTGGCTGTTTGTATCATCTTGAGGAGTGCTCTTTCAATCCACAATTTAATTTAATTTAGCATCCTATATCACTGACATTAGTCATAATAATGATTGGTAAACGACTGAACGCAACTTGAGGTGTAGTAATCCAATCTCTTCTGATACCAGACCCAAATACAGGGTATTGGTCTTTTTCTACAAAATGTAAAATCTGCAAAGCTCTAGGTGTGGAACTAATTAAAATATATTCTTCTTAACTGTAAGTAGAGTTTCATACACTAGCATGCTTTTCAGGCTTATGAATAATGTATTTATATTTTTAAGTAAATATATATAATTGTGTCAATGGATCGCCCTCAAAACAACACCTTGTCTAATACATGTAACACACACACTTTGTGCTGTAGGAGAACTGGTGTTGCACAACTTACAAACAGTAATAAACCAAGATGTAATAAAACAGCTGATGCTGCATTCACTGTCCTCTGTGTGTCAACATAAAGGCATCCCTCTTTGTAATTACATGCATCTAGATCTTTTCAAATCATTGTTGAAAAAATCTATAGAGAAACATTAGCTAATGACAAAGGTCAGCTTTGTGCAGGAAACACCAGTGGAAACAAGGGAGAGGAGTCTGTTGTATACATAGAGGAGCTGCTAGCAAGGCTTCATTTCCTAACCTTTTCTTTCCAACTCTGACTCACGTTTCCACTGTCTTCTTCCAGGAACTACTCTCCTCTCACGAGATTTCAGAGAAAGAAATGTCCTTGAGTGAGAGTTCTGTTTCTTGTTAAAAATAAAGGGTGTACTTTTTGTGGACGTAATTTTGACGTGCGCAATTGCCCCGAAGGAATACGTTGCAGCCGACGCTACTGGTTCGCGGCTGCAGGCTGAAGCTATCTACTGCACAGATTCCAAAACTTTTTGTATCTTTTTGTCATTTAGACACCAAAACATATAGAAATAGGGCCCAGGTTTAAAAATACTGAAATTCTTCATTTAAGCAACTGCACCTTGGGAATTAATGAGGTTGTTGATTACAAAAAAAGTTGCACAAAATGACCTGTGTTTGACAAAGTGACTCAGCACAGCGGATCATCTATGAAACATTTCAAATAAAGGACTTTCTCCCAGATGAACATCAGTTTGAGATAATCTCACAGTTTGCTTCTCCATTAGGTACATAACTATTTGGTTTTATGCATCTTACAAGAGTCCATTTGCTCATTTCTCTTACAATGCTTCAAACTGAATCAATTTCACCTTCCACTATATTTAATTGTGTCTGCTGGGGTTATAACTGCGAATCAAAATGCAGTTTTTCAGCAAACCCATTTCATCTCCTTGTACTGTATCTGCACCCATAGTAGTATAGCTAGTGTAGCTGTGGCTGCTCGGGAGGAAAGGAGAAAGTGGATATTTTCTCATTGCTGTAGCCCAGTAACAATTTCCTAGTGGGATTCAGGCCAAGATGAGTCACAATGAGACTTGGCCAAGCCTTGAACAAATGCCATGGATGCACAGTGATCCTGGTTGTAACAGATTCTTTGCCTTCAGAGATATCTGATCGAAGCAGAGTCAATTTTGTTTGGAAGTAGTTCAGAAGATTCAAATAAGTAAATTGTTTTGAAGTGTTTTAATATTTTCTCATGTTATATTACGTACCCTACTACTGTCTGTAATGGAGGTGTCCATAACACTTTATTTTCTACTGTATTTTGTTGTGTTCTACGCATACACTGTAGTTTCAGAACATTCATTAGCTCTATTCGCTTGTTTTGCCAGCTTCTTTTTTAATTTTGACTTAAACTTGGTGGATTCTCAAGTGGATCCATGTTCGCAAACTTATATAGACCCATAATTATTTCAAATTCTTCTGGAGATCCATAAATTTCCAAGGAAACCAAATATGTTATAGCTTGAATTTTGTGGAAATGTGCATAAATGATGCACAAGGCAGCAAGAATATTTGCAACTGATGTAACACTTCAGCCATAAAAAACACTGGATCTTGGTTTCAATATTACACTCAATATATGCATCACTGAGCTTCAGTAAAGTATTGGAACAAGCATTCTTTTCATTATTTAAAGAATGTCACTTTCAATATCAAGAGTTAAAGAGGTTAAATGGTCTTAAATCCACCTTCAGGCAGAGTTAAAAGGGTTTAGAAGCATTAAAAAAATCTACAGATAACTTGGTTACATTGCACCAGGCGGTACACATGGACAATCTTTCAATATGTAGAGTGAAAAGGTACTGTAAATAATACACAAACAGATCTCACTGTTGTCTCCCCAGAGGATGTGAACAGTTGATTTTGTGACTATGTTTTATTGGAGAGAGAAAAAGAACAAAACTTGCCTTTATGATGCTTGAAGCGTGACTCTCATTCAGGCCGCGAGAGGAAGTGAGCTATTTGTGATTCATATCTCTGTGTTTGATATCTAGGAGTGTGTGTGAGAGAGTGTGTTTGAGTGCGTACTGTATGTGAACTGTATGTGCGAGTGTTTGGAGGTAAACACTGGAACAGGTTTGTTTGAGCGTTGGAAACAGAGTGTGATGTGCAATGAGATGAAGAGATAAAGTACATGTGAGCACACTTACAGTCAATATGCAACACCAAACTGTCTTGAATACATGGATTACCTCTTTGTGTAGAGTAGTAAAACATTTTATTTTTTCAGGTCGGATAGTCTTTTATTAGTTACTTTTTAGAGCAAGATTTTCTTTTAGTTTGTTTACATCAACGTTCTGTCTTCCTCTTCTTCTCCTTTGTTGTAGTCTTGGTATGAGTGTTAGAGCACAATATTCAAACAATATGAAGACCTGCTCATAACAGCAAGGCTTGACAACACTACTGGTGTACAAAGTGGAACTTGCATCCAGTGGCGGCTGGTGAAAATAGTTTAGGTGGGGCTGTGCCATATCCAGTCAGTTTCAGTAACCGTCCTAATACAATTTAACACAAACTGCAGGATACCAGTGCTTTGTGAAATATTCAGAAATTATTTAACACCAATATTATATTATTATATTATATGAACACACAAAAAACTAATTTGTGCTTCAGTACAGTAGGCCTACTCAATTTACTATCCATCACTGGAAATAACCACATCTTAACACTTAACAGAGCTGTCTATAAACTATACAGCTTACCTCTGTAGCCAACAGAGCTGTTGTTCTCCTTGTTGGTGTGCTATAGCACAAGCACCAACTCGCAGTGGGTGGAAATGTCAGTTCTCTCATCTGCCTGCAATGTCAGTTCTCTCATCTGCCAGCAAGTTAATCTGCATTTTTTACTTCCTCCAGAATGTAATCTTCAGGAACTGACAGCATGCAGTCCAAAAGTTCATTTTGCACAGTCTTTGAGGTGCCTTTGAAAATGGTAGCAGTCTTAAGGTGCTCCTCCAACACATCAACGAGGCAACAAGATCTACTGAAAATGCTGGGATTGTCAGAGGATGCGGTCCATTGTGGCCGCGCAAGGCCGATGTTTACTCTGCCTAGCATGGATAGCTTCACCGTGTTATCCATATGTGCCCTCATACTCATGTTTCTTAATCTTCTCAGATAAATGTATTGTGTAGTTTACTCCTGTAACAGTCCATGTTGTATCCGTCCCCGCCGTTATAAAAAGCAAGCATGGGAAGCAAAATACGGCATTTAAATAACTGCATCCAGCTAGCCAAGTCTTGAGTTCCGCATTCATCTTGTCAACAACGTCACGTGTCCCTCTACCACTGACTGGCTATGCTTGGGGAATATCCTGGAGCACCCTTCAGGCATCAGATTTGAGGATGCTGATGGGACATTTATAGCACCATATGAGACTAAAACTATTAATATCAGCAATATTATTTGTAAGCCACCCAGTGGCACTGTGTATGTTGAGTAAATGCACTGTGGGGATCCTTGATTTGCTATTAGAGCAACCCAGATCCTTATGCCATAGAATTAAAGATAGCAGATTTGTCAACCAAACATTCACTCTGTGAACTCTAATCCAGCGTAGTATAACAAAAATAAGTTTCAAGACTAGTAATGCTGTTTATGCCAAATTCCTACCGTAACTATGTTATGTAACTCTTTTTAGGTGTGGAAATGAGTGATCCTCAACATTTGTTGAGTTATGGTTCCACAACGATGAAGATAGTTGGAGAACAATTAGCTGCAAAATAGGTTGTAGGCTCTACAGCAGGGGTCCTCAACTACTTTTGTTCAAGGGCCAGAATTTATCTAAGCAAACGCCACAAGGGCCGAACATTTAAAGTCACAAATGAATGTTTTTTATTAACATGTATCACTGTGAACAGACTTCAAAAATATTGTAAATCCATAATGATTTTTAGCTACTTAATTAGAAAATGCTCTCAGACTTTCGCAAAGGAGGCTGTTCACTGAGGAGTGATGGTTAAAATCTGTAATTTTAATTTTAACTGCAGGATGCGGTTCGGATTGGCAGAAAATATGAATCGATCGTTTTTTTGTCTCCTGTTATGTATTTGCAACATTATTGTGCATGCGACACCTGTAGTTATCGGTGGTAATGCCAAAGGCGGGTTAGTAGGCCTATTACAGGTCACAGAAGTCTGGGACAGCTAAAGAAACTATTATCAAGCAATAATTGTTTTTTTCCATAATTATGTGAGCAATCATGATTTGATTTTATTCTGCACAAGATGTGAGTCTACAAACAGCGAAAGTGAAAGGAGTTGGTTAATGTTACCTGGTGGAATAAAATAAAATAAATAAAAGTCAATTTGTGTGTTTTAATGTGAAGCTGCAGCAGCAGGAAATGTTCAGTTTGCATTAGCATTAACTTGATGGAGCATTTTACCGGGAATTTCGCCACAGATGCACAGTTTCTGTTTCTAATGCTGCAAATATATTTATATTGCAATACTTTCATCAGTGGCCATTTTGCGGGCCGGGTGGGAAGCTTTGGCGGGCTGGATGTGGCCCTCTGGCTGACAGTTGATGATCACTGGCACTACAGGATGATTTTTTTTTTGTCTTGGCAACTATCATGTTTTCCCAAATGATATAGCTTACATCTTTGTAGGCATCATATACTCTCAAACGGCTTGAAAAATCGTGCATATAGCTGCTGTAAATGGGAAAGAAATCTCCCTGGGGATGCATGCCCCCTGACCCACCTAGGTTTGAGCTAAGCCTGAATGTTTTTAACGTTTGCCTCCTACCCTGCTGAATGCGTTTGTGTGTGTGTGTGTGGATGTGGATGCGCTGATGTGCTGCTTGCCTGCTGATGATCCTGTGACTGGGTTCTCCTCCTTCTTCACATCTTCCTCCACCTCCTTCATACTTTGTCTAATGAAAAACCTTCAGCCTTGTCTCTGTCTGTCTGCCTCTCTTATACACACACCCGCAGTTGTATTTCTGGCGCTTCAGGGGACATTACATTGACTTACTGTACATTCATTTTCTGGAGACTTACCCTAACCATAACCACTCCTTGCCTAAATCGGCATCTTTTCAGTGTTTAATTTTAAAAAGGATGTTACAGGAGTTTTACATTATTTTACCTGTGCCTGTGCACCACAAGCTACATCTTCAGGAGACACCTCTCTTACCTAACCTAACCTTAAACCAAGTCTTCATCCTAAAGTTGAATGATTAAGTTCTGGGGACTTGTGTTTAGTCCCCATATAAAAGGTGAGTACCCCCACTGTGACTGTGTTAACAGATTTATATCCCCACAACATGAGTAATACACACTTAAACACACACACACATTTGAACACACAGCACTATGCACACACACTGACTGATAGAGATACATTTAATGATATGCAGACACAACACAGGCATCTACAGTGCGGGTGCACAGACATTAAAGCGCATGAATACACAGAGATAGAGGGGCACACACTCCCAGAATGCAGTGCTGACAAAAACATATACACGTCCCACAGCTCTGCGTCTGGGAGCAAAGAGCCGTCTTTAAAAAGTGAGTTCTCCGGTTCAGCTCCACAGAGATCACTTTCATTTCCCTCCTCCCTGCAGCAGTCGGTCACAAAAACACGATTTTTCTCACTGATGATGTTAGAGTAAAAAACCCAAATGAAAAATTCATCAAATTGGAGGAGAAGTCCAGGATTTTTTATTTTTTTTGAAGAGGTGGTGATGGAATTGAGGTTGTGTATATTTGTGTGTGTGTGTGTGTGTGTATGCGTGTGAGTGCGTGCCTGTGCACAACAACAAATGGAACTGATGCATCGTTTCTGTGTCACTGCTAATGTCGCAAGAACCTCCAGGGGGCTGCAGTCTACACGCACATGCATGCACACACACCATGCGGGGCTTCACACACTCGCATGTCATTATATATACGGTACACACACTCATGCACTTTACACACACACCCAGACCACTCATACACACACACACATCCTCAAATGGACTTTCACCTATACACACAAACACAACTCACACACACACAGACGCTTACAAATGCTTCACACACACTTCATGTCTTGTTCCTGCTCAGCATCATGGGAATTCAACCTCTTCAACTCTGAACATTAATAGAGGAATCAGTACATGTATCTGCTGCTGGAATAGAGTGGAGAAAATCAATTCTGCTTGTCATAACAAACACATATAATAAGGGTGTGTGTGTGTGTGCGTGTGTGTGTGTGTGTGTGTGCGCTAATGCAGAGGAGCAGAGGTTGACCTCAGGCTACCAGCTAATTAAAACTGGAGAGAGATTGAAAAGAGAGAGACAGAGGGAAGGAGGGGGAAGCGAGAGAAAAAGACTAGAAGGCAAAGAGAGTGAGAAGTTTTTTTTAGTTTAAAAAAGTGTTTTTAGTTGAGGGTCAGAGGATTTTGTATGCTGCAAAGACTGGAAAGCCCTCTTTGACAATCTTGTGATTTGTGCGCACAAAAGCATGCTCACCAATTAATAATTTGTGCTAATGAATTAATAAAACATAGCATTAAACAGTAGTCAAACAAATCTCAAAATATTGTTTGTGGGCCTAGATGTCCTCTAGAGAGACACATTTTCTGATTTAAAACCCCTGACGGCAGGACGACATAATTTGTCTGTGCCTTTCAGACCATCAGTATATTTCAGTTTTGTGATATGACAATGCTCTGGTTAAGGTTTAGTCAGGTTTGGGCACAAAAATGCCTTAGTTAGGCTAAGGGAAAGATCATCATCATCATCAAGTACTTTATTCATTAAGGTTGGGAAAGGTTAAACACACTCAAACATCAAACCAACCCGTAATTAAAATGGGCAATAAAATGGAGGTGCACCTCTTTTGCCACTCACTTTTCTGGGAAGGTCTTCTACAAGATTTTGGAACCTGGCAGCAGCGAGCCCCAAGAGCATTAGTGAGATCAGGCACTGATATTGGGCGACTTTTAAGTTCATCTCAGAGGTGTTGGATGGGGTTGGAGGTCAGGGCTCTGAGTATGCCGGTCAAGATCTTTGACACCAAACTGGGAAAACCATTTTAATTGTGGACCTGGCTTTATGCACAGGGAGCATTATACCCAAACCAAACCCCTGACAATATTACGTAATCTGAGGAATTTAATTCAGTATCCATTAAAAGACTCAATACTAAAACACCAACTCATGTTCTTGAGTTATTAATTTGAGAACAACAATTTAAAAAAAAAACCCATAATACTCCTGATAGTTGGCGGGAAATGTGACAGACAGAGCGAAAAAGAAATGGACAGGATTTGTTGAGAGAAAGACAGAAAGCAAGAGAGAGAGAGAGAAAGAGAGAGAGAGAGAAAGAGAGAGAAAGTGAGAGAGAGAGAGCTGGAGCGAGGTCAGCAAATGTGGGAAAGTGTGAACAGAGACGGAGACACAATGACTTGGATGGATGGATGGATGGGTGGAGGACATGTAGGAGGCGCTATAGTTTCCATGTAGTGTATATCATTCCTTTCTTAATTATATCTATTGTTTTTATTATTTACTTCACTCTGTATATAATGTTTTTTAATCAGATGTAATACCAGTAAAGCTTTAGAGAACTGAACTGAATCTGACTGAGAGACAGGGGGTGGGGGCGAGAGCATGCAAGAGAAAGAAGAAACACAGGACGTTCATGTTTTATTCAAGCAGCAAATATACAATCGATGTCTCTTTATATAATTCATGGATCATTTTAAATATTTCACTGTCAACAAGCCAATTAGCAATTTCAGAAGGCAGTGTGTTCTTGTGTGTGTGTTGTGTGTTTGCAATTGGTATCTATGTGTACTTGTTTGTGTATGTTTTCAAGTTTTTGCTTGTTTTACTATATTCAGGGATTCCACTATACTTGTAGGGTCCGACTTGGTTTGAGGGTTCAGGTTCGAATTAGGTTAGGGATTGGGGTGGTGGTTAGGGTAAGGGTCAAGCGAATGCATTAAGTCAGTGAAGGGTCCCCATGAAGATATTGCTAAAAAGGTTTGTGTGTGTGTGTGTGTGTGTTTGAAACATGCCAACCCTGCCAAACGTGTGTGTTTGTTTGTGTGTGTGTGTGTGTCAGGGGTTGGGGTGTTTGTAGAAGGAGGAGGAAAGAGTGAAAAGCCTAGATTGAAGTTTGATCTGTTTGTTCTCTCCCCCTCGTCCCACTTACATGTCCCCGTGGAGCCCAGAGAAGGAAGGCTTGTGTGTGTGTGTGTGTGTGTGTGTACACGTGAAAAACAGCAAACGCAACCTCGAAGAGAAAAAATGAACCAAAACAGATAAAGATAAACAGATAAATAGACGGATTGAAATAGACAGACTGACAGCGAGACGGGGAAAGATAAAAGAGAGGAGGCATGAAGGAGGCACAGAGATGGAGAGATGAAGACAGTAGGAGATGAGGTTTTTGAAAAAAATCCTATACACACGTGCACATGCACACACAAACGCAGCAGCAGCGAGTGATTGACAGAAACCGACAGACACGCCTACAGACTGAAAAAAGGATGAGCGGAAAGAGAGCGACAGAGGGAAAGAGAAAGACAGAGAGAGACACAGTGATCCTCAGCCTCATACAAATCGAAACAGACAGCAGAAAGACAGACGGACCGAGTGACAGTCACTTGCTGTATTTGTCTGTTTGTGTCCTCGGCTGCTCCGTTAAACACCTTGTGACCAACTGGTTTGGTCACAAACATTGGTTTTGCCCACAGTATGCCTCGACAGCAGTGATTCATCAGTAAAACCCAGTTCACAAGGGCTGTTATATTTGCTGTTCTAAACTCTCAGTGGTTGGTACTGTGGATCTTTTGCAGTGAAATCGTCTGCAGCGCAGGAAATGATGCATTTTCTGTTTGCTTGTTTTGAATAAATAGAAGAAGAACTCGAGTAGCAGCCATCTCAGCTTAATATTGCAGCCAATGTGGAAATGCTTAGAAATGAAATATGTGGAAATATCTCACTTCTGCTGGATGTTGGCACTAAAGACACTCATGTTTCATTCCACTCTAGGAGTCACATCCTTCAAAGTCTGCATTTCTAGCATCCCATGTCAAAGGTTCCTATGCATGATGTGAGTAATGGTGCCTTATTTTCTACTAATTTCGAGGGCACAACTACCATAACTTTTGCAGTCCTCACAAGTCATTGCGGGGCAGCTAATTGTTTCATGTACTCTTTAAAGGAAACCTCACAAAAAACACCCCTCACAGGAAAGAAGTGGAAACCTCAGGAATAGCAAAATAGGAGGGATCCCTATTCCAGGACAAACAAACATGCTATGCTACATGTGCAGAGTGGACAGATGTTGCAGAATTACAATATAAACAAACACAATTTCTTTATGAAATCAGGGGAACGTACATTAAAGTAACTGTAACTAACTGTGCTACATTCCTGTCAATGAGAGGCTGGGAAAGATGAGTTGACAATGTACTATTTGTGTTGTTTGCATTCATGTGGTCATCAAAACTAGATGTCCACTGTTTGTTTTGTATAGCATGCTGTTGTTTATGTTGGTAAGCACAGACTTTACAGGTAAATTGAAGTTATATGGTTATATCTATGTGAAATGTTCTGCTTGTTTTTCGTTTTGAAATGAGACATCACAACTCATACTGTAAAATCTGGGACACAGAATTTGCCTGATATATGCCACTTTGTTAGCAGTTTTAGGGCAACTTCCTAGCCTGGGAACCTAACAAATCTGCCGAGCTCATGTTTCATTTGCTCTGGGAGATCCTGTTACATTTTTGTCAGACAGGACTCAAGTGCAGGACTCAGACAGGCTAGTGAAGAATGAGAAGAATTTATTGAGAACAGGGAATGGTGGTGCCATGGAAAATGGTTTTTGCAAGCCTGTAACTTTCTGTGAGTAGGAAGGTAATGGCGTGATGAATGGAGGGAAGCATGGCTGGCAGACTGGCAGGACGTGAACGTGAAGCAGGCGAAAATCTTGGAGGACAGAAAACTCAAGTTAATATGAGGCAAGAAAGCATACAAGAGCTAAGTCAAGTAAAATCTACAGGATAGCAAGTTTTGGCCAAGAGGTGATACTACTGAACAATCTGGTGTAAATGGCGAGCCAGGGTAGATACACTGCAGGTAGGTGGGATGATGAGAGGCAGGTGAGTAGACTGGGCAGGGTGATTGGCTGATTGAGACCAGGTGAGGATTCAGCAGAGCCAAGAGCCAGGACAGGTAGAGCGCCTTTCCGAAACTAGACCCTCGCCACTTCCACAGCCGAATCGAGCTCTCTAACTCGGCATTGGAGGGTTTAACAACCCACTAACACTTCGCCCTCGTTGGTTTCGGATGGTACTCAATGTGGCGGACCCTCCACATGAACGCGCAAACAGGGTGAAAGTAGGTAGGGAGAGGGAGGAGCAGGCAGTTTCGGAAATGCCCAGATAGAAAGGAATGGCAGTCATGCCAACAGTCTCACAGACTGATACACTGAGAGAACAGACAAAGGGAAACCAGGAACGCAGGGAAGGAGAGAAACATCAAGAGACACTGGGAAAACTGACAAACTGCCATAACACGTCTGGCTCCCCTCCCATTCAGACAGATTTCCTCCCATCCTGGATCTGGTCGGGCCAATCACAACCGTTTATCTAATATATGGCGGGTTTGATAGGATGACTACCAGAGGAGCGTCACTGCTCCAAATTTAAAAAGTCACCCGTCACACGTTTCACTGCTCTGATTGGTTGGGGGTCTGGAGTTCTGGAAGGACCTGCGTCTAGCACAACGCACCAGACTCACGAGACTCAGATCAAACTGTCAAACTAGTGCTGACAAATATGAATCAAGATTCTGTTACTACATTGCTTATTTCCCACCTCAAATGTCAGAAACACATTTTAGTGTTCTGTTTAGCTGTAAAAGTGTGTGGCCACCATTTTTCCTGTTTGAAAGCGGACCAAACACCGTCCCAACTGGCATGTGTTGCTCAGTGCTACAACACATGTTTTGTTCACACCTGATAGGTTGTAGGTCTATCGCATTGCATCCAGAGGCGTTTCGGTCTGCAAAAATGAGCCGAGAGGTTCCAGACTAATACACATTTGCAAATTCGTCTGGTAATGCCAATGACTTTTGACTTTTAACATTTTAACAGTTGACATGAAAGGAACATAGCAGCAGGTTTGGTACTTCATCAGTGTCTACAGTGGCTGCCTTTAGCCACAATATTGCTGTGCATTAAAAGTGTGATAATATGCTTCACTTCACAGTTGCACACATACGAGTGAAGTCATGTCGTTACACAGCAGGTGTGGACAGCTTTATGGATTAAAACTGAAGCGTACCTGTTTTGTCAGATACTGATGACACAGAAAGAAGGATGTACACTAGGTGTTTATTAACATTAGGCAATGGTGGTTGCTGCTTGCTTGTCCCACCTCAGCTCCACCTGGGGTTCCCAGTTATAGTTGGGTAAGCCACCTTGCCAAAACTAGCAAGAGGGTGGCGAACACAAAACCCACCATCACAAATACTACAGTATGTCAGGGTTTTTCCACAGTCTGTGATCAGCACGAGCATAGCCAGAAAAAAGGGTGCTACATTTCACTCGAAAATAAAACTTCATCTTTAACAGGAAATCTATGCAGGACTCTGAGCTCTGCCATTCTGTCAGAGTGTCTTTACTTTGAGAGGCTACAGATGTGCTTTTCCTTGCTCATGCTGCTGCTGTGACGGAGAGAGAGAGAGAGTAAGAGAAAGGCAGTTTTCCATTTAGAGCAGTGATCCAACCTATTACCTTAATTCTGCCTTGGCAGCAAATCACACTAAGATCACTCCCAAAATGTATTTTCCCAAAGTCTAACTTAATTCAGCCTAATTATTAGGGCAAAGAGTGTCCTGGTGCCCTCGTGACAAATAATATCAGGAGTCCCCCGATGCCTAGTCACTGACTGTTTGATTGACAGATGATCCCTGGGAAATGCTGCATAGTAATGGCACAAGCTCTGAGTACTTTAGATGTCACTAAATTAACAGAAACACACAAATCGTGAGGTTTTCCCCACTTAAAAATAGCTTTATGTTTTAATTTGTTAGAAGGATCCAAGCTAGAATATTATTAAAATTTTCTGTTACATTTGGATGATTCATAGGTTCAAACTCTCAAATATTGCCCTAACGCATTGCTCTTAAACTAAGCATTAGGAAGAGAATGCAGAGATTCCCTAAACTATAACTCAACATGCCAGATCTAAAACATACAGTGTGTGACAGAGTCCAAATTACCACATACAGACCTGAAAGACCTTTTTTCATTTTTTACATTCTTTGCAATAGCAAAATCAGATCTTCAAAGTCTGTTGTAGCTGAAGTATCTTGCACTTACATCAGAGGAAAAAAAAGATCAATGTTGAATGCTGCTGGGCTGTGAAGTTCTGACAAAAAAGGGCTTCCAACGCACAGCTTTGGCAAGCTTTCACACCCTCTCAATGCAGCTCTATTATATCTATGCATTAAGAAGTGTAGGAGCTGCAAGAGAAATGTCAGGCAGTCGCTGTGGGAAGGGATGGGAATTTTAAGTGAATTTTTGAAATGCAGGAGAAAAAATAAAATGCAAATTAGGTGTGTTTCCATCAGCTGCATTGAAAAAAATAAATTGAATTTCCACACAGACCTTCAAGAACTGATTTCTATTTGGCAAGTTGTTATCGTGCTTTCGTGTCAGATAGTGTAAGTGATATTTCATGCTTTCATTTTCAAGATGGAAATCAAGGAATGCACTTTGCATACTGTAAGGCAACCAGTACAGCTACACGGAAGCATTATACTTGGGAGAGACAGCATGTACGTTTCTTTTTCACTGAGAGGTCACGGTTTACACAGAACACCTCACAAAGAATTTGTTAACCTACAGACCTTTCTTTTTTACCTTGAGTGCACATAAAACCTGACATTTACATTCAACTTTTCTAGTTCTTGGAAAGACGCCCAGCTCTTGTTCATGCTGCTTTACTGCAGTAACTCCATGAAAAGTCACTCAATACACTGTAACTTATTAAAAATTAGATTCAACTATATGAACATTTAATGCGTGTGGCAGCAGCAGCCCCGGATTTTGGTCATCATTATTAAGATTAAAGTATCCTCATCCCTGTTTGCAGCAAAGTTCTTTTTTTTTTTTTTTTGTCCTCTTGTTCACAGGACTACAGCGAGGTTATTTCTCTCTTCACCGTTTCACTTCACAGCGGAATCTCATCTCCTCTGCCTCAGTGGATTTCACATCACCAATTCTTATTGAAGGGGAAATCGCACAGCCATTGCTGAGTGAGGTCGTTATTTGGATAATGACTAATCTGCTCCCAACTTAATTTCAGTCCTCTTATCCGACGTCCACATTGGAGTCAGAGGATGTGGCTAATGATGTGGCTGCAGAGTTGTCTGGGAATGCTGAGAATACACACACACACACACACACACACTCACACACACAGAAGATACTTGCAGACGTTCACTTGCTCACGTACTGTGAGTTTTCTTTAATGTCACGCATTGACACACACATTTGGCCTTGGCCTTAACCCCATGTGCTATATTTTCCTCTTAAATTTCCCTTGAAGAAACTTATGTCATGTAAATATTTCTAATAATTCTGTAGCTACTCATTCCAGCGCTTCATTGCTCACTTAGTGAAATATTCAAGCAAGACAAAATATTTTACGTAATATTGTATGCACATTTTCATGTTCTTAAAGATGACATATTTTATATTTCTGGAAACATTTGGATTTGTACCAGATATTAAAATAATGATAGTGTAGGTGTTGAGTAATGTTTGGTAACAAGTCAATACTTACATTTACATTTGCTCAATTGGCAGATACTTTTATCCAAAGCGACTTACATTTGAGGAACAACGTAAAAGCACAAATATAGCATCAATACAGTAAGAGATCTACAAGTGACAATACATACCAGTAAGAACAGCAATAAATTCTAGTAAGAGCTATTAACACGTAGAGCATCATCGTGAATCGTGAATACCTAGGGAAAGAAGTAAGAGTTAACAAAATAGTGCAATCAAAACAAGGGTATTGTAAGGAGATAGAAGAGAGCACAGGAAGTGCATGTTAGAGGTTAGAGGTGTTATAAGGGGAAGTGTCCTCGGAAGAGATGAGTTTTCAAGAGCTTCTGGAACTTAAGGAGGGACGCCCCTGCTTTGATGGCATGTGGTAGTTCATTCCACCATCATGGTGTTACAGATGAGAACAGGGACTGCAATTGATTTGTGTGTAGGGATGGCAGAGGCGGACGGTTTTCGTTGGAGGACCACAGTGGCCCAAAAGGAACGTAAGCTTGTATTGTGGAGTTTAGGTAGCTGGGTGCAGACCCAGTAGTCACTCTGTATGCAAGCATTAGTGACTTGAATTTGATTCAGGAGGCCATGGGTAGTCAGTGGAGGTTGCTGAGTAATGAACTGATACGAGTCCTTTTGGATTGATCAAAAACCAGATGCGCTACTGCATTCGGAACCATTTGTAGGGGTTTCACCGCACAAGCTGGAAGACCAGCTAGGAGAGCATTGCAGTTCTCAAGTCAAGAGCAAAGAGAACTAGAAGCTGGGTGGCCTACTGAGTAAGGCAGTGCTTGATTTTTCTTGTGTTGTATAGAGCAAAGCAGCACGGTCGTGAGAGACAGGATACATTGCTTGGCTGGAATGGCCAAGAGTTCAGTCTTGGAGAGGTTTATTTAGAAGGTGGCAAGCCTTCATCCTGCAGATATGTCCAAGAGACAGTCCGTGATCTGCCCAAACACAGTGGGGTAGTCTGGCAGGAAGGATAGCAGTTTTACTTTGGTATTGAGAAGTTGCAGCCTTTATTTGTTGACTAGTAAAGTAAAGCCTAGTGTTTTCTTGACAAAAACGTGGTTTGGAGACCAGCCGTCAGGTGACAGAGTCATTGTCAGCTTGTGTAGTGTGTGACCCCCTGTCAACAATCAGTCACGTAGTGCGAACGCCACAACGACTTCAAGACTCCCATCAGAAGACAGGAAGTTGCATTGTCTGAACAGCACGGCGATCTGCCGACACTGAAAGTCGTATAGTCTGCACGAGCCTTAACTGATTGTAAGCCAATCCACTTTAATTCATCGAATATTTCCTCATGGTTTGCCACCTATCCATTTTATGTGTACTCGGGAAAAAACACAGTCCGGGCTCTGTAAATGGAAATCAAATAACATGGTGTGGACCTTGCCACACAACATTGTTCCAGCCAATCAGCATCCGGTGACATTAGTGCTTGTGTACAGGAGTAATGGGGAAGGGGAGCAGTGGAAGAGAGAGTTCTATACATCGGCACATTCGAACATGCTGGACTCCAGGCAATGTGAAGAAGGATCATCAGTTCTTCTACAGAATCCCTAACTCGCCCTTTAACAGGAAAAATCTCTCTGATCTTGGGAGTATGTTGAGTTTAGCCCCAATGAGAAAGGTGAACCTGCCAACACGGACGAAGCTGTGTGCACATCATCTCCAATCAGCCCACTGATGTTGTCTTTGGGTCCTCCAGCAAGAATCTATGGAAGAGCACTTATTTTCCTGCATTGATTATTCTATGGGCCAAAAGTGTTTAAACCCAGCAATACTTAGACTTGTCTAACTGGCTAATTACATATTAGATACACAGAACTGTAGGCTAGACAATGGCATACATGCTACAGTTTATTTATATTTTTCTTGCATAAATACTTCCCTGTACCATACATACCCCGTTGAAAAGTCAGGAAGGTCCATAAAAGACCATAAAATAAAAGTCCTTAAAATCTTAAGCATATAGCTTATAACATTTGTACTAAGACTTTTATATTTAAAAAAGAGGTTTAAATCTACATTGGATTTATTTTTGGTAGGTTTCCGTTCCACTGCCGGCCTGCACATAACACACGTACACACATATGGCAATAGAAGTTATATATTCGTAAGGACCCTTACGGACATAACCCTACCCTTAACCCTGACTTTAATAACATTTAATTATTAACATAGCATCAATACAGTAAGAGATGATGACCACTCCACACTACTCACACTAACCTTAATCTAAATGTGATTCTAATCTTTACTCTAAAACCAAGTCTAAACCCCCAAACAACCCCTTGAAGAAGTGAGGACTGGCCAAACTATTTGGGGGGACTGCCCACAAAGTCTCCAGTGGGTCCTCACAAAAATAGAAGAGAACACACACACACATACCATCCATCCATGCATTTGGTCTAATTTTTATTGGATGCAACATTTACAGCATTGACCTGCTCACTCATACGCACTCACTCTCACATGCACCAAAAAACACACATACACAAAACCCCCCACCCCCCTCTTCTCACATGCTTTTTCACTCTGTGCTCATTTGGTGATGTTAATGCTAGCAGACATGTACAGTGTGCTTTAACAGCAGAGGGAGGGGAGTGTGTGTGTGTGTGTGCGTGTGTTTGTGTGTGTGTGTGTGTGTGTGTGTGTGTGTGTGTGTGTGCGTGTGTTTGTGTGTGTGGGTATGCGCAAATGCATTTGTGCTTACGCGTGTGTGTGTGTGTACTTACCGCTCTTAAAAACCAATTAACAGCGTACAGCAGCAACCGCCCCCCTTCTCCAAATGAAGAGGTGAATTAAACATCACCAAGACCAGATGGAAAGAAATCAGAGAGAGAAAGAGAGAGGTATGAATAATTGAAGACAGAGGGGATCATAAAAAAGGGGGAAATAAAACTGAAATAAGAGATGAAATGAAATGTAAGAAAGCAGAAGTCAATTAGAGCAACTGAGAGAGAGCTGCAGGGAAAAGCAGATAGGAAGAGAGGGGAGGGATTGCTTCAACTGTGTGTGTGTGTGTGTGTGTGTGTGTGTGTGTGTGTGTGTTTGTGTTAGCGAGCATGTGCACACAGTGTTTGTGTGTCTGTCTCTCCTGCTTGCTTTCCGGAAAATAGTCAACTAACACAACCCAGTTGTTTGAAGTCCACAGCAGCATAATCAGGTTGGTTGCAGTATGGTGATGAATAGACCATGTTCTCTTTTACGAAACTGAACTTTACCAGGAGTGTACGCCATTCTGTTCAAGTGTGTGTCTCTGTATATTTGAGTGTATAAGTGTGCATCTGACAATAAACAACCTGTGAACTAGGGGCCCATTTCCAAAAAGCAATTTGTTAGCACTGCTTACGCGCAGATTGCAAATGGTGGCAGCATCGCATTTCCCCAATGGTTGTCGCTCACAAATTACAAATAAATCCATTCAGTCATACAGGTTTTGTGTATGCTCATGTGTGGGTCGCAAGTTTGTTTTTATTAGTGAAACATGTCAAATTTACCCAGAGAGGAAATCACCTCTTCAAAACTTATTTTTGTAGTGTTAAGCATTGTTCCTAATGGTAATAACAACATTTCACACTAAGTTAACAGCTGGGATCTGGAAATATGGTGAATTTTCACTGAAAAGAAGTCTGACTGGGTGATAAACACAAGCAGTCAGACGATCAGACAAGTTGTAAACAAACCCCCAGGTTAGCCACACTTATTTAGAGGAGAAAATGAAGGTGGACGGTTTACCCAAACTCTCATGGGATGCACTGATCCAGTATGCTGGATCTGTATTCTTGCTGAGGCCAACCTTTTTAAGTGGACCGGGTATCGACTGAGAAGTGACAGTTATCAATGTCATTTAGAAAGTTAGTACTTATAGTTGTGTGTGCCCAGTTTTTCTGTGCAATGAAGAATTATTACCACTTGTTTGCCCCAAAATAAAGTTGTTCGTAGAATCTGGCTAAACAGTCGGTTTGTTTAAAACTTCTCTTATATCATCTGAACACTCATGTTCCATGCTCCGTGACTTTGTTGTTGCAGAGATGTTGCCCCAAATCTCATTGGATACGTGGAAATTATAGACAAAACTACAACAATATGACCAAAGCTTTAATAAACTTTCTCTAATGCTTCAACAGATCAGCGGATTGTACTGTGTATTCCTCTCTTCTCCATCCACCATTTCCATTTTCTATGTTTTGGCAACACAAATGTTTCTTATATGTGACACCGAGGCAGTTTGCACATGAGGATTTACATTTATTCATTTTAGCCGATGCTTTTATCCAAAGCGACTTACAATTGTTATACATGTCAGGGGTCGCACGCCTCTGGAGCAACTAGGGGTTAAGTTTCTTGCTCAGGGACATATTGGTGGATGGGTCACAATGGGGGATTGAACCCGGGTCTCTCACACCAAAGGAATGTGCCTTATCCACTGCCCATCACCACCCCCATGTCATGCTGATAAAGCAAATTAAAAGAATTTAATTCCAGGACTATGAACAGATATGATCCTTGAATTTTTGTGCCTAACCAATGTTAGTGTTTAAATGTATTTACATGTAAGTCAAGTATTTGTGTGTGTGCTGTACAATGTGTGTGTAGGCCAAGGAAAATGTCTGTGTGTTTGCATCCAGCCGTGCTGTCTCGCGGTAATTTGGGGAGTGTAACTGAGTACATTTGTGTGTGAGTGAATTTAGATTTAAGAGTGCGTGCAGTCTGCAGGCATTTGTGTAATTTGTGTAATAAGTGTGTATACGTGTGTATGTGTTTATGGTTTGGTAATTGTCCCTGATTTAGTTTTTGTATGTGTGTGTTTGTGTGCTTGTGAATCATGCACGCAATTGTCTGCGTGACTTATTGCTGTGTATGTGCTTATGAGTGTGTGTTTCTGCAACTACACATTAGTAATTGCCCCTGGATGAACTTGTAAGTGTGTGTGTGCCTGTGTGTGTGTGTGTGTGTGATTTCCAATAACTGCTCAGTTTGCTCAGCATCTCCTTCGCAGTCGGCGTCACGCTGCTCCTCTGTTTCGCTGGAAGTGTTTGTGACAGGAAATAAAAGCACTGTTTGGTGGAGAGGGGGACACTGGGAAATCACTGATCTATTGTTAACAGCAAACACTGAGCGAGCTGGGACGCACACTGACAAAGTTATGATCTCTGTGTCCGTCCCTCTGTGTCTGTCTCACTCCTTCTCTGCCTCTCTGTCTGCTCTTGTGTTCGTCTCTCTCAGTTTCATAGTGTGTGCTTCGGGCGAATAAATGTTACATGAATGATATTTCCAAAAACATCAAAATAAACAAGGCAGCAGGAAACATGTCGTCCCACAGGAATGATGCAGTCATCCCTCACGGCCAATCAGGAACAAACAGGTCGCTGTATTCTGACCTTTGTTTGTAAATGACTGGAGGGACACATGGCTGTGTAATGTGACACAAAACTCACATTACTTTTCTGTTGTAACTTTGTGGTATGTGGTATGTGAGTCTCGTCTACATTTACAGTGAACCTTCTGCAGACACTAATGGACCGTAAATGGTTTCCTATAAGGAAAATAAATGCAGCAGAAACATTCAAATAGCAAACACCAAGTAATAAACAAACCTAATAAGATGCAATGATGCATTAATCATTGTTTGCACGCTGTTTGCATGTACTGTTTCTAATTCATGACTCCCTATAACTTATTTGCAGTCATATGCCGATGTTGTTTTATGCAACACTTTTTCTAGCTTGCACTTTCTCTCAACTATGGCGGTAAGACCAAAAACAAGGAGCCACGCTGATAAAGGCACTGTGTTTCAGATTCCGGGGCACAAAAGCAATTTGCAAGAGCTGCTTACATGCAGATAAGAAATTGTGGAAGCATCATGTTTCACGAGTGATTGTCACTCATAAATTCTACATAAATTGTGCTACAAGGCTCTTGCATGCTCATGCCTTGGTCATTGATTAATGAGTTTAGTTTTAGATTAGTTTTTATTAGAAAGAGGCTCCAGGAAGTCTAGTTTAAAGACCCCTTCCAGCCAGTTTTAACTGCCGTTTTTGGTGAACGTTCTTTCTCAAACAGAATGGGGATGTGGTTAATAGTCGGACGTAGTACATTACCATGATAACCAAAAACTGGAGTGTTCACTAACGATATGCTGTGTTAACATCACTAAACTTTACTGTCTGGCAGGAGTAGCTATTACTTACCCATGACAGAAACTAATGTCAGTATGTCGTATCAGCTGTTATCAATCATACAGTCGATGATCCTGTCACGCACTGCACACGATAACTCCCACTACGTTTTATGGTGCGCTTACTTTACCGAGGGGGTGTGGGGGGTGCCTCCGCCAATGCATTGGTAAAGCGGCCGTCAGTAAAATGCATGTTGCAGACTGTATATAAGACGGTGGCAGGTGAAAGTGCGACGCGTTTTCTGTCATCTGTCCTCCAACTCCGCACGCACAAATGCCGTAATGAAAATGAACAGCACAAGAGGAGGAAACTAAAAAATAAAATGAAGACCCTTTGTTAGCTAACAAATCAAGAATCAGACACAGAGAGACATACCTACTGTAAGTTCTAAGTAAATGACATAATAAATTGGTTAGCTAGCTCACAACGATGTTTATCGGTTTGATGCTCTGACTTAACGAGGCGTGATGGCGTGACAGCTTTTTAACGAGGCACGACAGTGCGCCTGCGCAAGCTTGGAGAATGACGTATGACTATGGAATTACTATAGTCATACATCACCCACCGTTTTAACAACTAAGCAACTTTTGCAACTTTGAGCACAAAATAGAAATGTCAAAATACACTGGAGGGGGGCTTTAAGAATTTAATCCATGAGTATGAAGCTGATCAGACACGAAAATATTACAATTTACTACAGCAACAGTCATTTTATCTTTCCTCACATTACAAAGTTATCTCCCACAAAAGTGCACTTACATGTATTAATTGACCAACAACACACCTTGCTGGATGACCCTGCATTTATTAGCTGGAGCCTTTTGCGTCTGCAACCTCACTATGGCCTAAATCTGTTTACCAAGCTTCAATTTTGAATTTTGAATTTTTGAATTTTCTATTCACTGAAAACATTAAAAGATGTGGTATGTACTGTCAAAAAAAGTACTTTAACTGTTAAAGAAAGCCGGTAGAGAATTGACAATGCTGTATTTCTTGATTTAATCCAAAGACAAAACCAAATGAATGCACTCTTCAGTCATGTAATGCACCAACCAATGGTTCAAAACAACAATGACAGCTGAAACACTTTGAGTCAACATGATATTTCATGGTAATGGTTGACGGTGTCATTCAAAAAGTAATTATGTTCCATTTTGAGAAGAAGCAAAACTTTTTTGTTTGTACTGCTGAGGATTTGTCTCTCCATCCTCACTTTTCTCCCTTTCACTTCTCTCTTTTATGTTTTTGTTGTTCTCTCCCCTCCCTTCCCCCAGACACACACTTTCACTCTCTTTTCTCTCTCTTATGCAAACACCTTTTTTTAAAAACTCTCTTTTGCACACTTTGCCCTTTACTGCCTTTTCAGAAATGGCAAATATATGCACACAGCATACATAACACAACAATGACAGATATGTATGCAGGCATGCGTGTAAACGCGGACAATACTCGCACATACACACATGCACACACACTTAGACACTGCGTGCTCTCTCCTGCATGAGAGTGGTGTGTGGTAGTTGAAATGGGAGCGAGCTGTAGCCCGGAGGCAGAGCTGGGACATGAATACACGGAGGGGGTCAGCATGGCAGTTTTTGGGGGTGGGGGTTAGGAGGATGAAGGCTTCAGGGTGTTGAGGACTGCAGTTTAGGGTTACAAACCTCACAAACTGTCCTTTCATTTCAACAGAGGAATGGTTTGCTTGCAGGATATTGCGTTTGGCCTCTGGTGGCCCGTCTTCAGCTCTTAGGCAACAGTGGGTGCATTCTTCAATGAAAAATGTGACCATGTCTGATAGGATGACAAGTCGTCCCACTTTGAAGTCCGGAAATTCAAATATCTACTGAATTTTTTTATGTTTTACAAAGACATCTTCTGACTTCTTTCCTTTTCATATTAACCTGAGAATGAGAAATGAGAAAGCCCAGTGCATGGGAGGTGTGATCGGAGCGGACAGCATTATAATTGTTGCCTGGAATACTAGTTTGTAGGGGTGGGACGAAACATTGTGCCACAAGTTCCACGATATCAAAACGTGGCAATATTTCTAAAAAGCTGTCTCGTGATTCCAGCATGACGGAGTGTGAGGGTGCATAAGCACAGAAGATGCCCCTGCCACTTTCAAATCATTTGTGTGGCAGCATTTTGGATAGCTGGTGGAAACAATAAAGGGCATCAGAGTGACAGACAAGACACAAACAATATGAAAGCAACATTTCAATATGCACCTGCCATGTTTTGCATTGTGTGACTATTTTTCCAGTCATATAGTTCATATATTATATTATATTATATTATATTATACTGAATATTTCTTCATCTCATCTCATTCTCTTGAACCCAGTATTGTGTAGAGTCTCGTCTTGTGAGCTAAATGTATCGTCACACCCCTACTAGGTTGTAAATTCTTTCTTTCTGATCCTTGAGCCAATCAGAAGCTTCTGAACTGCTTGGAAAATGTGAAGACACCTGAACGAATCCACTTCTGTCAATAACAGCAAAGACAAGTGAGCTAAAGAAATAGCATCAGACACTAAAGGGCAACAACATTGGCGGAGTCATATGGAGGAGGTTGGAGTGGGTGTTCAAAGCGCAGGACTGTGACTCTAGAGGCTGGGGTTCACATCCAGCTTCACGTCAGTGGTTAGCTTTAGGCAACAAATGCACTTTGGTTAAGGTTACAGAAATTAGTGGTTATGGTTAAATATTTTTTCTGTATTAAACCAAGAACATGATCTCTCAGCAACATTAAGCAAGAACTGTGAGTGCCTGAACATAGCCATAAAAAGTTAAACAACGCTGTAGTCACCATGCAGATATTGCGTATATCTGATATTTTTGCGACTTGCCAGATACGTTAATTCACAATAATTCCTCATTATGTTTCCACTAAAATATCTCCACATCTACTATATGGATTGGGACAAAATTTGGAATTTAGGATGTAACCCATCTGAAGCACTATTGTTATCTATTATTAATAGAATGTGACAGGTTTAAAAAAAAATCAACTAATCCGAACAAATGATAAAGATTTATATTAGATATTTTGCCCCAAGATACAGTTGAGAATACAACGACATGCAAGCCAAAAGACTAAAACGTAACTAAGACAAGCAAAGTGAAATTGACTTGAATCAGGTCTTGCATAGACAGCACTAGAAAGTCCAACCCATACTCAAAACAACTCAGACTAGATGATTTGCAAACAATATATTTCGTAGTTTGGTTTCATCTGTATGCAGAGTCCATGGTGTCCTACCTGCATAAAATGATGCAACACAATGAAACGCAGCTGCTACATATTGCCTGCATGAATGTACGACTAAACCCATGTCCTAGATTACACTGTTACAAGTCTGATCAAGACTTATGACTTTAATGTCAGTCAAAATCTTGTTCACTGTTAAGCTTTGCTAGTCACCCAGGATTCAACCCGCACTTTCTAGTACAGCTCATCTCTTCCAAGAGAGTCAATGTTTTCCACTGAAACTTACAGTAATATTTCAGTTCATGTATAATGGAATAAATAAATAGTGTATGTGTGCACTTTATGCTTAAATGTTAACTGCATAAATTCATAAAAGGTCTAGTTAGATAGTACGTGTAGAGATGTTTATTACTGTAAAGCTCGGTCTGATGGAAAAAAAGAGGACAAAGTGAATAAAAGATTTAAAAGCAATTAAGGATAATATGTTTGGACACTGAGGCTGTTATTGTGAAGCTCTGTCGATTGTACCATTGGGTCATTATGCAATGAGAGGGAGAGAGAGGAAAAGAAGATATACCTAATATCATCCCTCAGGGTAATGATGCAGGGCGATAAGGATGAAGAGAAAGAAAATAGCAGGGGGAGGATGGAGGCTGGGAAGACACACAGAAACGCTAGCAGAGAGAGGAGGAGACGACAGGAGACAGTGTTGGGAACAAGTTAGAACGATAGAAAAACAGGAAGAAAGAAATGCGGAGAGATTAACTAAAGAGGGAGGAATAGATATGCTGGAAAGAAGAGAGGATGAGATAGAGAGATGAGTACAGATAGAAAAGGAGAGAAGAGAGAAAGAGAAACAAGGATCTCATTGTTTCTCTTTGGTAAAAGATAATTAAATGGTGACTAGCTATGTTGATAAAAACATGAGGAAAGAAAACAGAGAAAAAGAAAACAAGAGGACAAAGTTAGACAAGAAGAGAGGAGAAAAAGAGAGACAAAGGAAGAGGGGCAAGGAGAGACAGATAGGTGGGTGAACCTGGAAAGAGAGAGCAAGATAGGAAGGAAAGAAGGAAAGTTAAGGAGGGAAGGGAGAAAGATAGAGAGAAGGGAAGAAAGGAGGAGAGAAAGGAGGAGAGGGTAGGTGAGCACATGGGAGAGGAGACAGAGAAGGAGTGTGTGTGTGTGTGTGTGTGTGTGTGTGTGTGTGTGTGTGTGTGTGTTGGGGGGGGTATCCCGTAGGGTTAATTACATCTCTGTTCTCTGTCAGTGTGGCTCTCTGCTCCACGATCTGAGTCCCTGCTGCAGGCTGACAGGCGACACACACACACACTCGCACATACACATATGCACAGTAATATATACTCACACACACTCATAAACACAGAAAAATACACATATCTATGAACATTCAAATATCACGACACACAAACAGAAATGTTCTCTGTCTCCTTCTTTTTGTCTTTCTGTCACTATTTTTCTTTCTCTCTCTCTCTCTCTCTCTCTCTCTCTCTCTCTCTCTCTCACATACACGTGAACACACACACACACACACACAAACACACCCACACACACAATAACGCACAATAACACACCGCAGTCTGTCCCAGGAGTGTGGAATGTGTTGTTCCGTACAGAGTTATACACGAAGATGAGGGCCCTTACTCGTAATAGCTGTTAATTTTGCATAAATCATGCATAACATGACCCACATGTAAATCACTCATGTCAGCAGGATATCACATCCCAGCAGCTCCTTCTTCTTCTCTATAGGAAACAACAGCAGCAGCTTCCCTTTTCACTGTGTTGTCTCTCAGTTGTCTCAGCTCATCTGTTTGTCTTTGACTCCTGAAGACAGAGGAGAGAAAGATGCTGGTTCCTCTCTGGAAAAATCATGACTGCTTTTCCTGAACATGTATATTTTGGTACTTCCATAATGGTTGTACAACTTGTTATAAATTAAGAAAATAAATGCATGATATTCTTCATATACATAAGAGTCTCAATGTATATTAAAGTAGAGAATCTTCCCATTTGAATTTGTCTGCCATTGATCATGTAATTTATCAAATTTTTCTCGAGGTAAAATCTAGTAGAAGTCAGCAATTAAACAGTTTTCTTCATCTACACACCTCGTCATCTGCCCCTGTATGTTTGTGTGTTGTTGGATGATGCATTCCAGGTGTCATTTGTTGTACCTGTGTAACTTGTATTGGACTGTGGGTTACACATGTATATGAAGAGTGTGATAGTGATGAGAGTTTCTCTTGTAGAGACAAAGTAAGAGTATCATTCACTAAAAATGTCTTGAAACTGCATTGCATCGTGATCTGGTGAGTCTCTTTTGAGTTGCAAAATGTGCGTTACTGTGTCTTCGTCATTAGATTACTCCTTATTTGTTTAAAGAGTATTTCTGTGACCATTAACTTTGGAGCCTTTATTTGAAACTCTGCAGTAGAGAGGGACTGGAAACATGAGGAGGAATGCATCCAGAATCAAACTGGTCCTTTTTGACTCTTCAAACATCAGAGCAAAGTAATGGCTTTAATAAGATTCCATTGGTCTTAATGTAATTTGATGAGCTGACACCAAAAGCAAGTCAGTAAAACTGACTTTATGTAGTACACAGTGTAGTATAGTAAACGAAATATATGAGAATAAATGTCTAAATCGAAGATTGGCAGCTTTTAAAACCGTACGAAGGATTCGGAGCATTCAAGAGCAGTTTTAAATCTAATCCCAAGAGGTTGAGATTAGATTTAAAACGCTCATCAGAGTTTACCGACCAGGGGAGGACTTTTCTATAACCTGGAAGCTAGGACAAAAGATTGCAAATGTTTGAGCCAGATGAAAAAATATTTTACATTATATCCATATTGGAGATGATATTTCAACATCACATCATCTGCTTTATGTTACACAACAGTTAAGGGGTTTTGAGGCGGATTTTCCCTTTAACTTCAAATAGAAAGCACAACAATCTGCAGCACTGTCACAGCAGTTGTCTTCTTGATTCAGTATTCAAAAGGAAAGTTGATAAAACATCAAAGTGCTTCTTGTGAAGTCTGAAGACTCCTGTCTTCAATAAAGGCGCCTTCCGCACAAATAACATGACAGGTCGTGTAATCCTCCTGACAAATCAGTAAATCTCCCTGTTGTTTGCACCTTTGTGGTTGAATCCCGCTGAGACGTGTCCCTCAGAGCCACGGCCTGCTTTATTAACCAGTTTTGCCTTAATTAGCTAATAGGATTGTTTTAACCATGATCCAAGAACAGAATAGCCCACGGGAAGACAAACACCAACTCTGTGGAAGGGTGTGTGTATGTGTGTGTGTGCACGCCTGTAAGATTGTATGTGTGCCTGAATGTATCCTCAGCTGTGTGAGTCACTGTGCAATTGCATGTACGTGAATGACTCAGTGAGGTGTGTGTGTGTGTGTGTGTGTGTGCACCAGTGCATAAATTGGGTGTGATTCAATGTTGCTTGTGTGCAGGAGTTTCTGTTTGTGCAAGATACAGTGTGTTTTTGTGGGTGCTCGTGCACGTGCATGTGTCATCTAAGGCACCACAGTCTCCTTCTCTGCCTTAATTAACGCGCCTTCTTGCAAGACTTTCCCCGGAATATGAAACAATTTTACCTGATGATGCAAACAGCTGAAAACGCAGCGGGCTAGTGCCTCGCCTCCTCACCTGACACTTTCTCGTTATGTGAGTGCGTTAATGTATGCCGGCGCAACACTTGTAGTTTTTATATCTGTGTATTTTAGCAGCACTGCAATGGCCAAAAGGCTTATTTTGCTGGAGGAAATGTGTGTGTGTAAGCACAATCCTTTGTACTGCGTTATGAAAAAGAGCAGGCTACATCACAGCTTGGCAATGATGTTCCTGCAACACAAGAGCACTTACACATCCGTGCAGGCACACACACACTTTCACTCACACATACCCACGCAGAGACACACATAAGCCTCAGTGAAGTCCAGGGAAAAACTTGAAAAGGGGGCAAGAAAGAGACCAAACAGAGGCAGAAAGCACAGAGGAATGACACATATGCAAATTAGAGCAACTGAGCTCTGGGTCCAGTTAAAAGGAGAAATTATTAGAATGATTTTATAAAATAACTATGAATTATCCTGTGTCCAGCCAAGGCATATGTACATAAATGCAGGCAATTCAATTCAAAACCTTACTGTCCCGTAAGAGAAATTTCACTCACAGACGGGGTTTATATTAAAACACACTCACAATAAAAACACATGATAAAAAATGACCATAAAAAACACCATATACACAATAAAGACACATAACAAATCACCCCACCAGCCACCGTATGGACAAGCACAAGTCGATAAGACCGGAGAGGGACTGTAGTTCGATACAGTGCAATAAAAGATGGCAGCTCACGGCCAGGTCACAATGAAAGGAACTTAAAATTGATTTCCCTCTCTGTCCCTCTGTTGCAGTGTGGTGCATTCGCTTCTCCCAGGAGCCCGCGGACCAGTCGGTGGTACTGGGAGAACGGGTGGTGTTGTCCTGCGTGGTCTTCAACTACAGCGGCATCGTCCAGTGGACCAAGGACGGCCTGGCCCTCGGCATCGGAGAGGGTCTCCGAGGTGAGAGAAATTCTGTAATGGGAGAGAAAAAAAACCTTGCAGCTTCACCGAGCTGCAGGGATCAAAGTGAAGTGAGGAAGGCGAATAACTCAGCTACGGCTTCGGTTCAGTTTTGACTGTAAGAACCCTGACAAAAGCTATTATGCCTGGAAAGTGTGGAGGTTTTTTTAACATTAGGGGAATGAACACTGAACACAGAGGGAGAGAGAGTTAAGAGCCAAGAGGCGTGTGAGTGACAAACTGGGCAAAAATGAGTCCTGTATATCATGCTGAATTAGAGAAAATCCCTCACACTGCTGACAAAAGCAGACACACATTCGCATTTACATTTTAAGCCGACGCACATCCAGAATGACTTTCTGTGAGTGCAACACAGAATGCACTTCATTACAGAAATGGGGAAGCATCGTGGACAACCAAAAGGGAGGTGAGTCAAAGACACAACAGATGAAGAAAAGGTGTTTTTCTTCAGGAAATGATTAGAGGAAACTCAGAAGTGCAAAAATAAGAGGCCAAGAAGGTGAAGAAAAGCAAAAATCCTTCTCCTCTGACCTCACCCCCATTTTACAAAAAACAAGTAAAAGTCATGCATTCAAAAAGTGTTAGCATCAAACTATATTCAAAGTACATAAAAGCCAAAAAGTATTCATCATGCAGTATGTCACTTTTCAGAATAACATTACACGGTATATCGCCACTGTTATCACTTTAATATCATTGTTATCACTTTAATGTTGCAGCTTGTACCTTTAATGACTTTAATGACATCATAATTTATATTTTTTAGAATCTAAAAAATAACTTATAACATGTCCAATAAATGTAGTACAGTATTTGCCTGTGAAATGTAGTGGAGTAGAAGTATAAAGTAGCATAAAATAGAATTACTCAAGCAGTAATAATCAGTACTTATGTATTTTGTTTATTTCCCCCACTGTTCAGCAGTCTCCTACAAAAAATGATGGGTTACTTCTGTTTGGGGTGTCAGAGATAAAACAGATCTGTGACTGATGTTGACAGTACATTGTGCACAGTATTAATCATCATAAATCCGAAATAAGTCTGTTTGGATTTCTGTTGTTGGAGTGTATTAACAGTTTGTCCAGAGGACATCTTTTAACACCTTTCTGGGGTCTAAGTGAACCAAACATACTGGTCATTTCTTTTGTCTGTAAATGACTCTGAAACAAAAGGAATATGCCTATTTTTGTTGCCATATAACACAAAACTTGTTTTGCTTATATGTTTTACTATGCTGTTGTGTTTCTCCTCTGCATTTACCTGTCAGTCAAACTGTGAGGACTATGACAGCTTGTCTTAGATGTCGACGCCACAAGGATTGAAACTCAGATGTCATGCAAAATACATTATTTTTCTTTTGTTAATTCCAAACATACCACTGAAAATGCTGTTAATTCTTTTTTTTTTCTCAAGAAAAACTCACTAGACAAACCTTTCATTACCTGCATGAAACCCTATTACAGAATCATTCGTGATAGAGCGGGGAAAAACAACCTTTATTTATATATGAAAATGTCACAGATCTTTACTTTAATAAACAAACTAATAATGTCCTCCACGGAATGAAACATTATAAACAGTAAGTACATTAGCACTCGCATACTTTGTGACCTTTCAGCTCTAAACCACGTATCACATTTCTCATCTCACTTTAAATGAATCCACAAAGAAGTACACATACTGTACTGTATGACACTCAAACATATCACATACACATCCAGTCAGTCCACTGCCCACACACACTAAACACAGACACATACACACAAATGATAATATGACACGTGATGTGAATCTTGTGTTCAATTTAGTTTAATTGGCAGGTTCAGTGAAGGTCAGCGTGACTCTCCCACCCTTCTTTTGTTTTCTGCTCGTCCATCTTTCAAACTGCAGCTCCATCATCACTTGCTTTATGTATTTCCCAGATGCTTTTCATTTCTCTTCCTCTCATCTCCTCTCTTCTCTCTTCCTCTCATCTCTTCCTCCTCCCTCTCTCTTTCTGCGGGTAATGCTCTCTTTGTCCTTGTAGCCTTTTGCGAGCATGGTTCCGGTGACAAACACACCAGCGTTTGATAAACATGTTGTCCTCTTTGTCTCTTTTTGTCTGCTTTTCGACCATCTATCATCACCATCTGTCCATTATTTATCCTTAAGTTGTCTGAGCTGCCACTCCTCCATTCATCCCTGACATACTGTCTCTCCATCTTTTGCTTCAAGTGTTGGCATTGTGAACATGAAGTCATGTCATGTCTGGAGGAAAGACTGTAAGTTGTTAATATTTGTATCAACAACATTTTTATTCTGATCTAACAAGGATCTAACAAGCTGTTGTTGGTGCATGAAATAGGATGTATAAGACGTGGTTGTTATGTGCCGTGCATGATTGTATACAGCTGTTGATAACAGTGTGGGAGTGCAGCTTGTGCACTAAATTCATACCTGCAGTTTGCACACCCACACACACGCAGGAGATTTGCGTTCATTCATCGACAGAAAGTGTTTTCTTGACATAGATGTGCATGTAAATATAAAACAAATAATAAAGAAAGAAAATCCTTTTTAATATATGATCAGTGTATAGTAACCTGTATATATGGGTGTATCCTGTTTACAAGTATCAATCCAAGTACCTAATATGCTCTCACTACCAGCAGGCATCAGAGGTGGCAGCTTATTGTTCGTCCTCCTCCTCCTCCTCCTCCTCCTCCTTCTCCTTCTCCCTGGGGTGCTTTCACCTCTGTGGTTGCTATGCTGCGAGGTGCTGGAGTGGATGATGTAATCTCCACTAATACTTTTGCCCACTGCAACCCCCCCACCCCCTACTCTCTGCACCCCAACTGCCTGCCTGCCTGCCTGCCTTTGCCATGTGAATCAATGATGTCATGTTAGGCTTGGGCACAGAGGATCAATGAGTGCCCCCTAGTGGGACGTCATGCTCAATTATGTCTTTGTCTGAGGCGAAGGTTCAAACACAGAGAAAAGAGGGGGGGGGGGGGGGGTAATAGGAACAGCACTGCCTGTAGTTCTGCAGTTTGTGTATCATGTGGGAAATGATGTGGCATCATTGTGTATGTGACCATGTTTGATCAGTGTTTGTGCAAAAGCCCTTCAGCTGTTTATCTCTGACTGTGTTACTGTATCGCTGTGTGCGTGTTGATGTGCGTGCTGCTGTGTACCTTCCTCTGTGTTGTTTGTCTAAAGGACATGCTATCATGATCTCCAGAGGCTCTGGGTAATCCAGAAAGGTCCTCAATACTCTGAATTGAACTGAATTGAATTCTATTATTGCTAAATGCAATCGGTGTGATAAATAGCATTGACATTTTCACACAAATACATGTCCAATTTGTTTGCTTTCTGTCTGTGATTGATGTAATTGTGAATGTGATTGTAGCTTTTATCCACTTAATAAGAGCTTTTACGTTTGCTTTATCTTGTAAACAAGTCAGGTGTCGACAGAGGACAAGGAAATATAGTTACTGACGTTGAATAAAAGATGTCGAGGAGATTGTTTTCAAATGTTTTCTGTTTATTTTCCTATATATATATTTTTATGTTCCTTATACGGAAAAATGCAGCTTGAGAAATTTAGTGTTAGTTCACCAAAAATTACTAAAAAATATACATTCCTCACTGACCTTTAGTGGGATGTGTCCACTTAGTTTGTTTGGTTTTGTTTGCAGAGGTTGTGAGATATCTTTCTCTGAGCTTTCTGCTGCGACACTAATACAATGGAGGTGAATGTAAGTTTGTTTGTGCAACTCACAGTAGGCCCTACTGAAAAACAACATTTTAAAGCACATCTTTTTCCAGAAAAAGTGTCCCTGTAACTCTGGATAATCCACTGCAGACAATGAGAACAATTTTCATAGGGACTACTTTTGATCGAAAACTGGTCACAGTGTGTTCAATGGATTATTCATTTAGGCGAACTACCCCTTAAAATTAAAATAAGTTCTTTTCATATCCTATTATGAGTACATTTCACACATAAAGATGATTATCCTGAAGATGATGATGATATTATCCTCAGACATTGATCATTTGTGAAGGCAGTGCTATTATGATGACTCATGACTAATGTGCCTCTTTATTCATGTCAGCAATCATTTTTAAACAGTGGGTCATGTTGAATTGAGTTGATTTTCCAAACTTGTCAGACTTTTTAGACCTGCAAATAAAAATGCATGACTTACATTTGAACTAAAACGGAAACTCCGATGAGTACTTGATGTCTCTCCAGCTATTTAACCGTAAGTCTGGTCTGTGTCTCCTGCAGCCTGGCCCAGGTATCGTGTGCTGCGGGCTCTGGACATCGGCCAGTACAACCTGGAGATCTCCAATTCTGAGCTGTCTGATGACTCTCTGTACGAGTGTCAGGCCACAGAGGCCGCCCTGCGCTCCAGGAGGGCCAAACTCAATGTACTCAGTAAGTGAACTGGCTTTTTTTCTTTTAACTTATACAAACATAAAGTTTGAAGAAAGGCCTGTTTCATTTTTTTATGTTGATACTTATGTCCTTGTGAGGAGCAGGTTTCCTTGAGTTGAGTACATGATCAATTTGGATCAACCCACTATAATGTGAACTTTTAAGGAACTAAGCCGTGTTTTAAGTATGAAGGTAATGCTTCTTGAGGAAATGTAATATATTTTGAATGGGTTCTAGTGGCATTAGAGGTGGAAGAAAACACTTAGGTTGAAGGCAGTCAAGCTCTTCTATTTGAAAATCACGTTGGACCGTATTTTGTGCATGTGTATGCATAGGTTTGTTTGTATGCATGAGGGCACATGTCTTTTTGAAAGCATGGATTTGTGTGTTTCCTCCAGTTCCCCCTGAGGACCCAGTGGTTGATGGATCCCCAGAGCTCCTCCTGAGGGCTGGAACTCCATACAACCTGACCTGTGTGACCCGCGGGGCTAAGCCTGCAGCACACATCCAGTGGACCAAGGATGGAGTCGCTGTGGAGGGGGCCTACCAGTCTACGGTGACTCACATACACCCATGCACAAATGCGGATGATAGCAAACACACATGTAAAATTAATGCAATATACGACACATAAAACCATGACGAGTTTATGGCACTAAAATGAGATCTGGATAATAAAATGACATGCCTACTAGTGGCTTTAAAAGAGTTTTTTTTTTTTTTTATCAACTTACAATCTGCTCCTCAATAACAGACACTCTCACTCTGTTTGTTTATATACTTTTTGCCGTGGGCACTGCAAAGGGTAATAACAGTATGTACACCTCAGGCCAGAAGACTTAGAGTGTTTGGAGTCTGATCAATACAGTATTTATTTTCAATAGTGGCAATAAAAGAGCACAAACATCACTAAATTGCATCACCGGTAACTAAAATCAGCTCTTCTCACTCTGAGAAAGCCTCAACTACTTTATTCGATGAAAGGCACAACTTGCAAACAAAATGCAAATAAAATATTGGCACTTCTGTATCATATTATCACCTTTAGTGACACAACTGCGTACTTTGACAAAGACGAGACACATTAAACTGAAATTTGACAACCCAAAATTTCCCCTGCCAGACTCAGCCAAAGAATAATGCCACAGTCAACAATGTAGACACAGTATGCTCATATGTTAAAGGAAAAGTGCAATGAGAAAAACAACATGACATCATAGTGACACAACTGTCCTTTATGATTTCATTAATTTATCATATTGTTTTATTTTTTGGGTTGCAGTATTTTGTTTCACTCATTCGCTGTTTAACATTTCAGTAGAATTTGTTTTGTTGAATAGTGTTTCTCTGCATTTAAGATATTTTTAAAGTTGAGTAAAAAAACAGTGAGGTTTGGAATGAAACTTGATAATACCTGCATGCTTAACTTGTACTTTTATTTGGTCATCAGTTTGAATCCCACTTGGGATAGATGTACTTTTATTGTTGAAGTATTTCAGTAAACTTAGTATTTACAAAAAGCCTACAATTCTTAACCAGACATTTATTTAAATCAAATAAATGATCTTGATGTCAGAAGATCAATCAGACCTTCATCAGCTCAATCTTGACCTAATCCAGTATGCCTAGTGTTTTCAATAACCTTGCGTCTGTCTACATGTGATGATGTGCATACAAAAACTATAACATATAAAACTCAGTGATACACTTTTTTCTCCCACATTCACACTATTCTCGGTCCTGTATATTCTCTTGCACACATGAAATTATGCCTGCAAGCACACGCGCACACCTACCCATAGACACACACTCACATATGCACACTCGTGGTTTTATATGCACACAGAAGCAGCAGCAGCAAACACTGACTCACACACCAAACACAGATGTTTTTACATCTCAAGCAGACAGTTTTATGCCCCCCCACACATGCTCATGCATACTACATGTTGCTCTTACATTACCATGTTACTGGGCATGCATTTACAGTATTTCACAAAAGTGAGCACATCCCTCACATTTTTGTAGATATTTGATTTTATCTTTTCATGTGACAACACTGAAGAAATGACACTTTGCTACAATGTAAAGTAGTGAGTGTGCAGCTTGCATAATAGTGTAAATTTGCTGTCCCCTCAAAATAACACATTACACAGCCATTAATGTCTAAACCACTGGTGAGTACTAAGTGAAAATGTCCAAATTGGGCCCAAAGTGTCAATATTTTGTTTGGCCACTATTATTTTTCAGCATTGCATAAACCCTCTTGGGCATGGAGTTCCAGAGCTTCACAGTCTTCAACAAACTGTTGTGCATCATCTTTAGAAGAGGTTTCTTTCTGGGACGACAGCTACGCAGACCAGTTTGATGCAGTGTGCAGTGTATGGTCTGAGCACTGACAGGCTGAACACCACCGCTTCAACCTCTGCAGTAGTGCTGGCAGCACTCAGACGTCCATTTCCCAAAGTCAACCTCTGGATATGACAATGAGTACTCAACTTCTTTGGTCGACCATGGCGAGGCCTGTTCTGAGTGGAACCGCTGTATGGTCTTGGCCACCATGCTGCAGCTCAATTTCAGGGTCTTGGCAATCTTATTATAGCCTAGGCCATCTTTATGCAACAATTCTTATTTTCAGAGAGCCATGAGGTGCCATGTTGAACTTCCAGTGACCAGTATGAGGGAGTGTGTTAGAGTGTTAGAGCGATAACACCAAACTGAACACACTTGCTCCCCATTCGCACCTGAGACCTTGTAACACTAACGAGTCACATGACACCAGGGAGAGAAAATGGCTAATTGGACATTAATGGCTGTAAATGTAAATGCTCCGTATAAGTCACCTTTCTAGTCTTTTCGACCACTCAAAGCGCTTTTACACTACATCCACACACTGAGCCTAAGTGCTCAAACAGAAACTAACATTCACACACATTCATACACTGGCGGAACAACCACCAGGGGCAAGTCAGGGTTCAGTATACAGGGATTGAACCGCCAACCTTCCGATTGACGGGCAACCCGCTTTATCTCCTGATATCCCCTGTGTGATGTGTTATTCTGAGAGGACAGCAAATTTACACTATTATTCAAGCTGTCATTTCTTCAGTGTTGTCACATGAAAAGACATAATCAAATATTAACAAAAATGTGACACTGACTTTCTTGACATATTTTGACAGAATCCAAAGAACTGGATTTTAAGGACGTATTGTGCAGAAAAAGATTTATAGCTTATGTTTTATGGCTACAACTAAGAATTATTTTCATTATTGATTCATCTATCAATTATTTTCCAATTAATAAAAAATCCCAAATTCCGAAAGCCCAAGATGACATCTTCAAATTGCTTCTCCTGTCTGACCAATTAACCAAAGTTCAAAAATATATTTAATCTACAATGATATAAACGTGAGAAAAGTAGCAAAATAACTGTTTAAACATTTTAACACTATGAGTATTCAACTCTCACTTTAAATGCAAAGTCCAGTGTCATTATAAAACTGAATTGCTTGCATTAATTATAAAGAACACTTTTACACAGGAAAATATCTTATTTAAACTGTCTTTAAATTCTCTTTGCACCTTTTCAGTTTCCAACTTCTCTTTTCCTTCTTGCATCATGTCTCAAAGTGCTATTTCATTTTTACCTCCAGATTGCTGTTTCTATATCCTTTTTTGCTATTTCGTTATCCCTCTTGGCTCCATTAGTAACCCTCCTGTGTCTCTCTTCTTTCTACACCCCTTCTTCTCTCTTATTTCTCCCATGATAATTCCCGTTCGCTCCTTTTTTGTCCTTTTTGTCCTTCCCCATCCACCATGTTCCGCCTTTGATCTTTCTCTGTTGGCACCCCTCCATAAATTCTACCCATCCTCTTCCACCCACAACCCTATTCTCCACTCAATCCTGATTTCTTCCCAATCAACAGGAAGTGCTACCAGACAGGAAGAGGGTGACGACCAGGAGCTACCTGCCCATCACACCAGCTGACACTGACAGCAATAGCAACTTCACCTGTGTGGCCAGCAACCCGGCGGTGCCAATGGGCAAACGAGCCACTGTTACCCTCAACGTCCACCGTAGGTTGCCCTTCTTCTTAGTCAGAATGTAAATGTGCATAGGTGGGGCTCAGATGACTGGGGCCAAGCTTTGTGTATAGACAATGCAAAAACACATTATTATTTTAATTAGCTGCCAGCACTTGTCAGCTTGAAGTAATTATTAGCATAAGACATATATGCTGTGTATATGAATTTATAGCCACTATTTTTCATCTCAAACTTGGTCTGGTTCCAGGTTTGATTTAGCTACTTGCAATATTTTGGCACCATCTTTGGGGCCAGTCATTTTCTCCTACTGCAGTTCAGCATGCTGATTTCTTTTCAACATTTGGAAAACCTGAAACATTTTGCGTTTAAAAGGATTTCAGTTGTGTCCCTGAAGAAAAAAGGAATGATTGCTCACAAGGAAACTGTAGTTTGAATTTTCAATCAAGAAGATTGATGTGTTTTTCCAACCCAATGTAGTTAGTAATTACTGGAAGAACAGCAGCAGTAACAGTAGATGTAGAACCAGTGCTGTTAGTACAGATGGCTGTAGAGAAGTGAGGTTATGGAACACCAGATTTTATTGGGAAATGTATTGTGTATAGAATATAAACAATCCTTATGCTGCTTGGTGCAGCACAACATTCATTCACATAATCATTCAGTTTCTCTCTTGTGCATTGAATATGTATATTTCCTTCTGTAGACCCTCCTATGGTGACCCTGTCCATTGAGCCTCGCTCTGTCCTGGAGGGTGAGAGAGTCACCTTCACCTGCCAGGCCACTGCCAACCCTCCCATAATGGGCTACAGGTTTGGATTAAAGTGTACACTTTTTACTTTAATATCTAAACATGCTGTACTACCTATCTAACAAACATTAGGTTATTGCTCACTTTGACAGCATTGTTGCAACTTAATATCCAGTTTAGGATGTGACTTTATGATGGTGGTCAGTGTTTTTTAGGGATGGTGTTTCATTTGATAAATGCGCAGTCCAAGATCAGGAGCCACACTGCAATTCTGTTTAGTGCCAATAGATTTTCTTTCATTTATTCCAATCTTCTTGTGCCTACCATCTAGGGGTGATCCTGAATTGTAATTTCTGCTTGCAGGACAGAATTGGTGAAAGTATTGAACATTTGTACAATTAAACGCTGACTTTTATCTTTTGTGACAGCACTGAAGCATTGAAATTGCTAAATGCTGGACTTAAACATGGTGGTTTTAATCTGCGGTTTGAGAGTCCACCAGAGGGTCCCAGCTGTGGGAGCACTGCCAGGCACTTAGGCACTAAGCCTATTGAGTGTAGATTAGAATGTCATCTAATGGCAGATGTACAATATGGTTATATGATTTTGAGCTAGATATCTGGCAAGATCCAGTATGAATAAAAAAATTTATTTTTTTATATTGCAATCATTCCCTCAGGTTTTGACATCAAGTATTTTTAAATGCTAGTTTGATAGCTTTAAAGGGGCTATATGTTATTTTTCAATTACATCAATTAACAATAAATCACTTTTTTACTGCCTCTTTGTCAATGGGCTGTAATCTCACAGAGAAATGAACCACAGGCCTCTCTTCTAGGAATGGGGTTAGGTTCTCTGCATGCGTACTCCTGAGCCTCTTGCCGACTGCAGCTACAACACCGCAGCTAACAAAATGCAGTCCACTAACACCATAAAACAACCGGCTCCCACCACAACATAAACTCTAACACAAACTCCACATAAAAAACAACAATATAGTTTTATGTCAGCTAAATGAATAAATGTAAATGTAATATGCTGAAGCCTGTCAGGCCAAACTAGAATCAAAACGATGTTGGGTGAAAACACAGTCAGCATCCGAAAAGCTTGAGTCACGGAGAGACCTCGCTTTGTTTTGTAACCGACAAAACCGTTACAGATTTGGCATTCATCCTGTTTGAAAGGTAAACTAACCTTACTGAAAAGCGTATGAAATATATTGCGATTTTGTTCTTTAGTTAGATAGTTAAATATTGTTAGCTTGCCGGCTTATAGCGAGCACTTGCTAACATTATCTGGTGCAAAATACTAAAGTTTGAGGACTTTCACATTACTTCACCAGCTAATGCAACCCATATGACTATCTTGTGTACCATAACTATTATGTCAAAGTGTTGATTTAGCCTGTAAGAAATGATGATGGTACAAAGCAAATGTGGAGTGATTTGTTTTTACTAGCTTATAGTGAGGCAGGCAGGTGAAGCCAGCTAACGCATCATTAGCATAGCACGTTCAATTTAGATTTATTGTTATTTTACATTACACTGCATCTTCACCCGTCTCAGTTGCTGAAACTTACCTGACCAACAACACAGTGGAAGACCCATCCACTACAGTAATGTTACTTACTGCAGTCTTACAGTTATAAAGTGTGGCAACAATCTAATTTATAACATTCAGTTTAGCTCACTAACCGTTTCGTTATCATCCAATACATTTAGCTGTGCTCACATTGCTGAGCCTCTGGGGAAAGAAACACAAATAGCTAGGAACAGTCAAGCTAACGCTGATGTATCACGTCAGCTAAATGCAGTAAATGTAACTTTATCATGTAATGAGTGTGGATTAAGTTTACCTCAAGCTGATAAAAATATTACTGCAGTGGTAGTTTGTCTGAGGTTATGGCATGCTGTGTGAAGCTGTCTCCCGGTGAGTCTATGTGTATCGGACTTTGCTCGCTCATGAGTTTGGGCATGCATACTAGCCACACCAGGTTGCAATGTAAAAAACACACCGCTAGTGGCTGCTGAAAACTACATTAATTTTTAATTGATAATAAAAAAAAAACACCCATTGTCTACTACTGTAGTAATTTAACATTTGGGTCAGCACCCAAAAATGATAAAAACCCATGGTGCTTTTGAGATGTTCTGCTGACAAATTGGCATAACAATGATTTGTTAAATGCTGATGTGTTTCTCTGTCAGGTGGGCAAAAGGTGGCGTGCTGCTGGAGGGGGCCAGAGAAAGTGTGTTTGTCACCACAGCAGATCACTCCTTCTTCACCGAACCCGTGTCCTGTCAGGTTTATAACGCTGTGGGAAACACCAACGTCAGCATCCTGGTGGACGTGCACTGTGAGTAGCACTCCTGAGCTGAGTGGGATAATATGCATGTGTTCTAGTAGCTATATTTGTAAGTGTTTGTTTGAAGAGCCACCTGCATTTATTTTGTTGCTACACAGTATGCATGTTTTGCACAGAATAAATCTGCAACAGACTGTTTCTGTTTAATCTGTTCTCCCAATTCTGTCCAATTAAATCCAACAAAGCTATATGGCATTTGGTAAAGCCTATACATAAACAGAGTAAAGTAAAGAATGAATATGTATATGTAAGACTCCTGTCTCCACTTTTCTGTTTCAGTTTCATTCATTCTTTCATAGATTTTTAGCCACTTGATGATCACCAAGTTTATATTTCATATAAATGTGTCTATGTACTGGATTTGTCAATTATCTTACGCTCTTTAAGTTGGCCCAATACTGGTGGTGGAGCCCAGGCCAGTTACGGTAGATGTGGACTCTGACGTCAGTCTGAACTGCAAGTGGTCTGGCAACCCCCCTCTCACCCTCACCTGGACCAAGAAGGGCTCCAACATGGTGAGAACAAACCATCAAACCTGCTCCTGAGCTTTGACTGCAAACCCTAACCTTTCTGTTTACATTTTTGTTTCACTAAAATGTCATTTATTTCAATTTAAAGAAGAAGAAAGAGAAAGTCAGAACAAAACAATATTGTGGTAAATCCTCCAGAAAACCCCAAATCCAACCTATATTTATGTCCAAGACCTAGACTTCAAAAATGTTTGCTCAGTTGTTAAGCAGATGATTTGAAGTGAGACTGTGACTTCATATTTTGAATCTTTAATTCATGCCTAACAAGTTAAGAAAAGCTCCTGGAAAAAAACTAATGGAGCCTGCTGAGTAAATCAACATGTTTTATGAATTAAATATAGATCTCCCTCCCTCCCTCCCTCTTTCTCTCTCTCCCTCTCCCTCTCTCTCCTCATCTGTCTGTCTCCACCCAAATCTACTATCCTACTTGTGTGTATGTGTCCAGGTGCTCAGCAACAACAACCAGCTGTATCTGAAGTCAGTGAGCCAGGCCGATGCAGGCCAATATGTCTGCAAGGCCATTGTGCCCCGGATTGGAGTGGGAGAGACTGAGGTTACACTCACTGTCAACGGTCAGTTACTATCCAATTACTCTGCTATTAATAACAGTGCTGATATTAAATTAAAATGTGTAGAACAGATCTTCCTACGCACAGCAAAGCCCTGCTTCTCTGTCAAACTTAGAAGATGAATAGTGAAACCATATGGGCCTTCATGATGTGTTTGTTTAATCTAGAATCATCCTATACATCATGCATGTGTCTGTATCTTTCTGACAGCTGAAGCTTGGGCCTACTATTTCTGCTGACCCGGCCTTATTCATTCGAGCCCAAGCCTGACACAAACCCAACAGCTAATTTTTCAGACCTAGACAGGCCCAAAGCCAATATTTCAATGTCAAAACTCACTGCCAGAGAGACCGGCAATTACTTAATAAATCAAAACTGATTCACCAAGAACACAATGACAAAAAGGCAGTTCGCAAATGCTCCTTAAATCTTCACCTACTGACAAAGTGCGCGGTCAAACCAAAAGGGTAGACAGTAACATTCATTGGCACGTCCTAACAAAATATGTGCTCCTGAAAGTTTTATAAGCTTGTCATTACCTTCACCTTGTTAACACAGTTAATTCAAAGGATTCAAAGGAAAGTATTTGCACCATCCACTCCTTTCTCACAACTGACTGCAAACCATAATGCAATGCTTTGGTGAAGCCTTTAATGGATGATGTAACAACAGTAATATGATCACTTCCTCTCTTTTTGGGTTCTCAAGCTGCCTTTATACATAACTTGACACAAGAGGTTTACCACAGTCCTGTCGCAGATACTTACATCATACATTTTGATTTATAGTTCAGGGTCAGACATAGTACACAATCAGGCCATGTTGTGTGAATAACATTCCCCACAGTAATTGTGTTTACTGTCCTTCATGATACATATAAATAAATATATACAGAATATAACACCAGGTAACTTTTATTTCGCCATGATCCATTACTGAATAGGAGACGACTGCTGATCAATTGCTGTGTTATTGTGTGTTATGTGTTATGAAAGTTATTTCACTCATTAAAATGGCCGAGAATATTGAGGAGGTTTCCAGTGGAGATGTGTTTGCTAGATATGTTACAGAAAAGCAGCAGTCTTTCTTCAGCTTCTTCATGGTATCTCTGCTGCTGCCATAATCCCATCATTTAGTTACATTTTTGAGGAGGTAGCTGCAGCGTAGCTTAAGGTGTAGCTCCGAAGAATAAATCCACCTTCACGGTTAATATTGCAAGATGATTTAGGGCGTGAATTCCAGCATCGATGTTCACCTAAGTCAAACTCCACTCCAAGGCACCTTTAATATATAATATTAATATTAATAATATTTTAAATCATATTATAAAGGTTGGTGTGACCAGGTCCTATTTTGTTCCAGTCATTTCAGAGTGACTGACTTACCTGCTGACTTAGCTGCCATAGCTGTTGCTAGAAGCAACTTTGTCAAGTCGATCACAGAAGGAGATGTCCTCATTGAAGTTGACAACAACCTGTATGGTTGTGTCGATTCCATCCACGGTTATCACCTTTTTCTTTGAATGGATTCTAGCTCTGTCATGAAGATGGCGTCTATGTAATCAAAGCTCTGATTGGCTTGATTGACTGGATTGATTTAGAGGTTTGGAACCAGGCAATCACACTGTCAAATATGTGTAAAATCTTCTCACTGATGGTCACTAACACTTCCTCCAACATAATAGGTCTTCCCACTTTCAACCTGCCAGCCCTCATTAATACTTCCACTGCTCATAGAGCAATTACCATAGCACAAAATCCCAGCCACCCTCTGAGCTCATGCTTCACCCTTCTCCCATCTGGATGTAGATACAGACAGCTGTTCTACAAAAAGGCACGCTTTGGAAAAACTTTTGTACCCTGAGCTAGAAGAGCGTTAAACTCACAGACATATTAATGATGTCACTCCTGTGTTATGTGTATGTGTACATTGTCTGTATATGTGTACTATATGTAGTTTGTGTGTAGAATCCATGTTGAAGGTGCTCTTTGTACAGACTGTAAAAACAAATGTCCTCCACTGAGGACAATAAAGAATGCCTGGTTACGGTTTTTCTAGTAAGGGTTAATGTAGAAATGACTTGTTGATATGATGCAAGTTAAAATTAATGCTTGTGTACTTCTCAGACCTGTTATAGTAATCCTCTTGTCCATCTCTCTCTCTCGTCCTGCCTCACTGGCTCAGGCCCCCCCATCATCTCCAGTGATCCAGTCCAGTACGCGGTCAGAGGAGAGAGAGGCGAGATCAAGTGTTACATCGCGAGCACCCCCCCACCTGATAAGATTGTAAGTCCATCCTTGGAAGTTGTAATCTGCTGCAGAGGTGCTTGACCTTTTCAGATAGCATCTGCCTCAAATAGAATCCTGATCACAACAGCTCCTTGTCCACCCTGAAAACAAAAATGGCTTTTACTTCCTCCCTTCAGTTTGTGTTTCTAGCTAAACAATTGGTACAAGGGGCTTTGTTCTCCAACTCTGTCAGGAGTATGTTGAGAACGATCTTCCTCTGTGGTGGAAGGTGTGACTCATCAAAAACAGCTGCGGTAGTGTTTGGTTGAAATGAAAGAGGAGACACATAGTGCTGTATGCATGTTCCAGTGCAGAAAGTGTTGGAGGGCTGTGACATCACAGGGATGAAAGCAAAATGCACGTCATATAACACTAAACACCAGTGGAAAAACACTGAGCTGCCTCACACAGCTCTCCTCTCCCTTCCAAACGCAAGCTACGCTCCAGGCAGTCAATGGACATAAAGTTTACTGTGATGTAGAGACAGAGCTCAGTTAAAACTTTATGGATGAAAGATACATTTGTTACAGATTAATAACTCACCAGTCTGAAACTCTCGCTCCAGTCCATGTTGCTAAGCTGGTCGGCAACATGTACAGCTGAACCGAAGTCGGCTTCTCATTGACCCGCCCTTCTTTGCTTCTGATTGGCTATTAGTCCTTAACTAGGAACCACGCATGTGCAACTCTCTACAAAGATCATTTAGAGACAAGATGTATCACTCTATAGCTAAAATGAAGCGTTCAACACAGGGTGAAAAGAGGAGCTGCAGCAATGTGCAGTATGACAAAAAATGGTGTTTTTAGAAAATTAAACCATGTAAACGTGTTCTGGTACAACCCCTAAATATTTTGAACCTGAAAATGAGCATAATACCACCTCTTTAAAGTATTTTATAACTGGTTAATAGTCTATGGTGAGTGCATTAAATGATATTTTTTGAAATATGGAAATAATAAAAATATATGGTCATATTGGAGATCCCATATCCAATTAATCACCAATATATGGTCAACTTATCTGTGATGCAGCAAATCCCATGTTTTTGGAATTTCCTTTGTTTGCAGACCAACAGACAGTACTAAAAACATAGCCTTCTAGCTAACAGCATTGCAACCTTCATTTTAAGACGTACCCAGCATCCTTTTTAGTTATACTGACATGGCTTTTTTTTCTTCTTTTACAAGCCTGTAAGACACTCAGGTCTTAGTGACTGATTAGTTTTAACGGCACATGGTGTACAAATGTTACAACTGACTCAGCTTCAACATTTACAGGCACCCCCTGAGGTACAAGTCCCCCTGGTTGGGAATCACTATTGTAACACATGTCAACTTTCCAAGTCATATTCACTTTCTGCCCTGGAGAAAATCACATTTCTGACCTTCAAAGCCAGTCAGCAGTGTTTCGTAACCTTTTTGACTTACGAGCCTTTATAACAAGCTATGTCTACTTGAGACTTCTTGGGTCAGTGGATTGTGACCAATTCTTTTTTCTCATATTGTTTTTTTTTTATTAAATATAAAAGCCAAAAGAGGTAAAATTGTCCGGTGACTCACATGAAAGAAATTAAAAATTAGAAGGAGAAAAAAGTAAGAAATAGTGTAGTGTAGTGTAGCAGAAATATGTTTTTCTGCTGTACTATCCTGGTAATCCCCTCGTGATGTTTTTGACCCCTTGGTGTATTCCCACCCACTGGCTGTGAACCGCTATTCAAGAGATTTGTGTGAAAGATTTAAATCCTGTATCAGTGAGTAATGATTTTTCTCTCTTAACAATTCATATCAAGTTGCACCTAATGAGGCATTAAAGGTGCTCCTCTGAGCCTTTGATCTATCGTTGTGAATGCTTAACAAATTTTCCCCTTTGTCTAAAATTTCTACAAAAAGTGCTATAAGAATAAAACCAAAATTTACTATAATCCCTTACAATACCACTTATTATGGTGGCTTTAAGACCAGGTAGTAACATTTAATTACCGTAGTTATGGTCATCCATACAATCTTGATTTTAGTGTCAGTTGGCCCCACCAGCCAAAAGCGTTCCAATTCAGTGATCCCTTAAAAGGGGTAACCATCTTTTCTTTATAGCAAAGTGTTCACACAGATTGCTTTACCAGCAAACTGTAATGGAATATCCTCCTGAATGTGCGGTAATTGCATGCTGTTTTTTCACTGCTGCCTTTTCTTAAAGTCGCTGAGTGCAAAACTTGATCCAACTACAGTTTAATATAAAGTGTCTGTGCATTATATACATTACAAAATGAGTGGTATATTATGTGATATAAACCTTAGAAAGGGAAATATCAGAATGGTCACAAATCGCAAAAAGAAGCCAGAAAATGGAAATAAATCCCGTAATGGCATTTGAGTTTGAAGGCTGGAATGAGTGAGAGAGAGTGTCGAGCTGAAACAGATTGAAATGTGAGGGAGAGAGATGGAGGGAGAGTAAAATTCTGTACCTTTCAGCGTCAATTATCCAATTGTGCAGTGCCGACATGACAGAAATCAGAGCTTTTAGGAAGCTTCAGCCCTCTGCTGCACTGGCAGAGAGCTCAGAGCGTATAATGTGATACGACATTATAGTCTCGGCTTAAAACAGAGACACAAGGACTTATAAAATATGGAGTATGATACTGTATGTGTGTGTGTCTGTGTGTGTAAAAGAGGCAGTGAGAAATTGAGAAATAGAGACAGAAATACAGACAGTGGTGGCGCACAACTACATTATTGTGAGAAAAAGCGATAAAGAAAGAAAGTGAGGGATTTTGAGAGGCCGACTGTGGGGACAGAAAAGCCGCATTATGTAAGCCGACCATTTGAGGCTTTTTTAAATTTCTCCCTCATCCACTCTTGATCACATTCTCTTTTTTCATTTTTTTTCAAACCAGGTTAAAAGGTACATTAGCCCAACATATGACTCTATGTATATTTGATATCACCATGCTCCATATTTAATACCTCCAAATTTTGGTGTCAGCTGGTTTTAAGTAGAAACACCTGCTTGAGCTTTTATCGCTCATGTACACTTGCTGCAATCTGTATATGTGTGTGTGTGTGTGTTCTGATTTATTTGTGAGGAATTTATTTCTTTCCCAGCCTGAAAAGTTGCTGCACACATTTTAATTAGGCATATACTGCACCAGGAGAAAAAATAGTACCATACCAAGGTGTGAGAATATAATTTGTTTTGCTTAAAATATATTTCCTGCCCAGACTCGCTTTACTCTCTCTTAACCTTTCTCAACAGCAGCCCATCTGTTTGCTGAATGTTTACTTGTGATTATGTGTTTGTGTGTGTGTGTTTGTGTCTGTATGTGAGTCTATCGTGGTTAATACAACATAAGATAAGATAAAGTGAAATTAGCATTATTGATCCCTGCGGGGGTGAGTGCAACAGTAAAGAGTGGAGTTAAAAATCTAACAAATTAAACATATTGGATTTTCATCACACTAATACAGAGCTCCCATCGGCTTGAAGGACTTTTACTGCTGTGTTGATTATGAACAGATTTATAGATTTACAAGTGTGTTAGTGTACAGATGTATCAAGACTTTGATCTTAACTTAATCCTAAATTGACGTACACCTGCTTTACCATTTTAATTCAATCCTTTTTAAGTGGCAGATCACACAGAGTGAGACTGAGAGCGTGTTTTGCCTGCAAAGTGCCTACTAGTGGCCTGTAACCATTGATCACATATATGTGATTTAATGGTAAAATAATGACAAAACTTTCATACCCCTTTAAACACATTTAAAGACGGCTTTACAACACACAAAAGAGATCACAGTATAATAAAAAAAAACATAACAGCATGTCAAAAAGAATATCAAGGCTATAACTTGTAAAAATCTATCATTAAATGTATAGGTAAAACATAGATAAAAAGAAGAAATTAATAAAAGACAAAAAAGAAAAAACTACAAATACACTTTGGCTGGAGATTTAAAAGTTGATACCAATTTGGTTAACCTGAGATATTTGGCAGGGCGTTCCGACCACTCTTGGTAATCAGGTGAGTTGAGGGAAAATTCCTGGATCCCTGTATGAGGATCTCAGACTACACCGGGGCTCATTAGGGATTAACACACCTAAATACATACAGTGTGGAGCAGCTCTACTTAATATAGGTGGATAGTTCCATCCTCCTTTCTATTTTTTTGTCAAGTAACCGAAACAACATGTTTGTCATCCCTGTGACGTTTTACTCAGCAACTGCTTAGACCAGTACCCGCTGTTGATTCAGGAAGAATCTATAAACTAGCTAAAGCTTCTAAAATGTGTGTTTCAGGTCTGGGCGTGGAAGGAGAATGTGTGGGAGAAAGAGAAGGGCACCCTGATGGAGAGGTATACTGTGGAGCAGAGTAAACCTCCGTCCCAGGGCGGGGCCGTCCTCTCCACCCTCACCATAAATAATGTCATGGAGTCAGACTTCCACTCACCCTACAACTGCACCGCCTGGAACTCCTTCGGACCCGGCACCATGATCATCACCCTGGAGGAGAAGGGTATGGAAAAACAAGAAAGGGAGAGATTGTGGGTGTCAGCTGAGTATGACAATCATCGTTAGCTACACAGTTAATGAGTGCATTTTATAGTGTTTATCACCATAAATGCAGGTCAAGATAGATCAAGTCCAGCTGAGCACTTGCTTATGTAGTATCATTAACCATCATCATGCCATCAGTTGTTGCTCCACTTTAAGTAGCAAATTAGTTGACAACTTTAAAGTGTTTATTGCAAATGATATTAGCCACAAAACCTGTCATAGTGTACCTAAGGGTTTTGTAAATGAAAGGTACCATGTGAAGTTGTTCACCATTAATGACGCTGTTGAGCAATGTTTTGATAGGTGGGTCCATGGATTGTTTGTATGTTACGTTCTATGAATGGATGTATTATGAGAACTGGACACAGGACTCCGAGATTGATCCCATCCACTCTAATAGAAGTTTCTCACCCAGAGCAACTTCTCCTGGTTTGCTTTGTTGTGCATTGTTTTCATGCACATGAAAAAGTCTTTTCTTGGCTCTGAGGAAGATTACACTCATAGATCTACATGGTTTAATAATTCATAATACATAGACTGATAATTGTCTATTTGCCTTTTGGGTTGTGCTTTCAACAGTTTCACAGACTTTTATAATGGCAGTCCATGAGGAAAATGCTGATGTTTGTTGCAGTACCGCTGTTGGCTAGTGGGACACATTTTAAGCAAGGCTGACTCACCACACGGCAGTCAGCTCACTTAATACATCTCCATGGTTACACCTGCATATCGATTTGGTGGCAGTAAAGACCCTTAAAAGGTAGCATTGTGTCAGGAGAAGAAGAAGCCCGCCCATGCAAAGAAAAGCCTGTTTTTAAAACATTAAAGTCTTTGCAAATATTCTGAAAGGCAGGAAACACAGTTAACCTGTTTGTTAGACCTTGAAGTACACACACGAGCACATGGTCAACACAATACACAGTCTTCTACTGCAATATGACAGCAAAAGGCCAGGAAGAGCCAGCTCACATTGATGTAAACAATGCAGGTTTCTGAATATATTTTCGAAATTGGCTTTGCTAAAGGAAGGAAATGTATTCATCACTTTTGTTAAGCTTTAAGAATAGACATAATGTATTTAGACTGTAAACAAAAGTGTATCTGCAATGTCCCTGATTAGCTTTTTACTCTGCCGCTGCATGTGCAGACTTGTACATGACAGCAGATTATATGAGATATTCGTTTTTAGCTTAGATAATTGCACATTTCAAATTTGGTTCGGTCAGAAACTTAGTCTGAATATTGTGGTCTGTTTTGTATTGACGGTTTATTATAGCAGAGTTTCATAAAGACAGTTTTTCAATGACAATTGTCTTTATGAAACTCTGATAATGCTGAAAGGTCAATAAACGAAACTAAACTAACTAAAATTAAGGTGCCCTTCTCTCTCTTACAAACTGAAGTGCCCTTGAGCCAGATTATCACGCATTGGCCTCAGCAGGAGGACAGACGAGAGATAGTGTTTTAAGTCCGTTCAAGATGGTTCCACGTTTTGTTTTGAGAACTTAGTGTGTCACATTAGATTGAGAAAATTATTTCTTCATGCTCAGTCAGTCTTATCTGGCTCTTATTCTTTCAGCTGTCAGCTTCCGCAGGCTTTAGAAAATCTACCAAAACATCTTTGAGAGAGAGAGAGAGAGAGAGCGTGGATTTGTCCTCACATGTTCACTAACAGCATTTTTATCCCATGTCGGACTTGCTTATCAACATAACCAGCCCTCAGAGATCCAATATTAAGCTACTGTGGGACACAACAGGATTTATGCTTCAACGACACAACATCCGTGCAGTTTTCTGTAACAATGAGGCAGCAGCTGTCCCTCAACCCCGACCCTTTTCTGCTTGTGTTTGTTTCAGATATTGTTCCAGTGGGAATTATCGCCGGTGGTACGGTGGGCTCCTCCATTCTGCTGCTTATGTTTCTACTGGCTCTCGCCTTCTTCCTGTACCGCCAACGCAAAGGCAGTGAGTGTACACGGTGGTCCTCTAATTTGTGTGTGTGTGTAGGTCCATGCACACTCACATACTGCCTGTGTCTATCATTCTTTATTTTAGCCACTCTCCCTATCTGTCGTTCTGCCTCTCCATATTTGAAGAAAGGAACACACGGAACACGTATAGCATTTTATTCAAATGAGATTAATGAATATTCATATAATATGGCAAACTGCCTTAAAACGCCTACTCTACGTTTCCCTTTTCATTCTACTGACATGGAATTGTATTATAATAAATTGTATTTCTTTGCCACTCGTACACTAGATAGAGTACATATATAATAGAGCAAGAAACAGCAGCATTTAAAGGGGAATAATATTTAAAATTCTGAAATCCTATATGTTATTTCTACAGCCTAGAGCAATCCAATTATCATTTATGAACACAAACCACATTTCCTCGAACCAGAGCAAAGAACATGTGGTGTCTTTAAGTTGTTTAATTTTGAGCTGTGACATAGCAAATAAAGAATTGGGAAAGACAATGAAGGTGACTGGCAGGGTCCCCAGAGGGATTTTCCAGGGATAAGAGTATGTATTCTGGTTCAGAGCTGATAACACCATTACAGAGAAGATATCGTTTGGAAGTAGAAACTCAAACAAACTCTCAGATAAATTTGTTCTTTCATTTGTTGTATGATGCAGCTTAAGACTTCAAAGATTAAAATCTTTACTTTAAAGATTTCTGCATTTGGAAGCGAGTTGTTCATGTTGACAAATATTGACTCGGGATAGTGCTAGGGATATATCAATTAAAATGAGTAGTATTATCATTTCAGGGTGCACAAGGCAATGTTTTTCATAGGAATGTGACAGATTTATGGCCCAAACCAATTTTAGCTGTGATAAAGACCACTGTCCAATCCCACCTAACTAACCTAATGTAATGTGACAGCACTCAATTCAAACGTGCCACAATGGAAGTGTTACGGAAATATTTTTTAAATATTTTTTTCTGTTGCATCAAGTATTTCACCAGAGCCGAAACAAAAAATGTAAGAGAAAACTACAGTGAACATTACTGAAACCTTCTAAGTATTTCATTATGGCATTTGAGACAAAATAGCTTGTACACAAAGACCAACACAAAGAGTGTGGATTTTTAGATGTAATTATAAAATCTCTAATTTTTTCAGGTTCTGTAAGTTTTTGTTTGTAGAAAAATAAGACAATCACACAGTGTCTTTTTCAAATCGCCGCTTGGAGTCTCTCAATCAGTACAGAAGGGGCTTTAAACTACGTCAAATTTCAGTCCAAGTTGAGAGCGTGCATTAAAAAAAAGCATCATCAACAATCCTTCCGACAGAAAGACCTGCTACAAATTGTTTATCTTTATTTTCAACTTTTCTAAGGAGACATTTGTACAAAAGGGACGTGCAGTTTCCTGGTGAATTCTATTCATTGTCACCTCTTTCTGCATTTTGAAGCTGCCAGCCTGCCGAATTGCTAAATGCGCCATTATGAACTTAGAGAAACAAAAGAAACAAAGCAAATTGTGTAGACAAGTTAAAAGAACAGCACTGAACAGATTAAAGTGTTGTTGCTTTTTTTCCTTTTTTAAGACAGACTGTGAAATAAATCAATGTATCTTGACATTGACCCAGAATATGACCAGAGGTTGTGTTTTTCTTCCAGGTCGCCGAGGTGTCACCCTCGGTAAACCAGACATCAAGGTGGAGACAGTCAACAAAGAGACCCACAGCCTGGAGGAGGAGGCGGCCGACGTCTCCACGGCAACCCGGATGGTCAAGGCCATGTACTCTGTGAGTAGACACCCATCTGAGTCACTGGGGGGCTGTGGAGAGGAGGTGTATGGGACAATGGCCTTAAATATACAGATACACCGACACAAAGGGCGACATGGCAGGAGAGGCAGGCACATACACATACACGTACACGCACACGCACGTGCACAAGCGTGGCTGCAAACACACACACTCAACCCAAAATCAAGTACTGTACTGTACATACACACACACGAAGAAAAACAAGAGACGAACAGGAAAGCGCATATACACAGATACACTGTAAGATCAGATACACGATCTTGTGAATGCACAAAAACACACACGCACACAAACACACGCAATGCAAATTAATTTGATAGTGCACATGTGCTCTCTAAATTGCACACAGATTTGCACACATGAAAGCCTTTGCACACACAGACACACACATAACAGACATTAACACAGACACACACAAAGACACACACGCACACACATTGTGTTCCTTTTAGAAAAGCGTTCAGCCCTGGAAGTCCTGGAGAATCCAATCGGCGAGGCTCGTTCCAAAAGCTTTTTTCCAACAGCTAAGCGTTTCTCGTCTTCCACTCTCTTGGGATGAAAAACCTGAAACTCTGTTTTCCTTTCCCCTCCCTCTCTTCCTTCTGCTTTCCTTTCTCACCCTCCCTCTTTCCGTGTGTGTGTTTCGTTGTTTGATGGTTTAGTTTCTGCCCTCTGTTTCCCTCTCTCCCTCCACTCAGCCGTTCAAAGACGACATGGACTTGAAGCAGGACATCAGGAGCGAGAGCGACACCAGAGAGGAGTACGAGCTCAAGGTGAGCTGGCCGCCCGCTCATGGAGACATTTTAGCATTTTGACATTGGACTTTTTCTGCAGCATCTTGAACATTATACCCTGCATGGTGCACAGACATATCATATGTCATTATTTTTGTGGTCATATCCATCATGGAGCGGTAATTACCACTTTTTCCTCAGGAGTTAAAAGCCTTATTTTCATAACAATACCGCTTTTTCTCATAATCCGCTAAAGCTGACAAAAATGCAATATGTATTTTAGCCACTTAAAAGAAGGCCCACCGAGAAATATCAATATCAGTTTAAGTGTAGGCTATGTGTTTAATATTTTCAGCACTTTACCTTGCTACCAAACATCTATTTCCTTTATACTGAGCACAGCCAAATTGTGCTTATGCCTAGGAATACGGATGTTGACTTCTATGGTTGAGAAAATCTAGTTCTAAAGGAAATTACTGTATGAAAGAAAGTTAAAGAGCTGAAAATATTCTAAATATGGCGCACGCTTGAAGTGATAATGATTTTTTTCAGTGGGCCTTCTTTTAGGTGGCTAAAATACGTACATTTCTTAGCTTCCGTGCTGGTACATCTCTCTGTCTCTCCAAAGTGAGGACACACTCACCGCCATCTACTGCAGGTAATACACTAACTATGAATAAGTGCCTCCTGCAGCCCGACTTCAAAAATCCAGAACTATCTCTTTAAGCTGGAGCGGAGCTAAAATCTCCAGTGGGGTTTCAGTTTTCACTTTCACAAACTAAAGGAGGCAACCAAACTGCTTCAAACCCAAATAGAACTTTTATTCCAGAATTAGCTGTTGCCCAGGTGAGATTCGTGTCGCCTTGCACTGGAAACCGTGTTTATCCTGGTAAAATGAAGCTGTATCACTATGTCTCGTGTTCATACACATTGTATGCGCTGCATCACACGCACACCATTACATTTTTTGACATAGCATGAACAACAGCACACCACCAACTGCACCCACATCACCAACCATACCAGCCTGCACTGGGACTGACAGTATACAGTACATACAATATGAGAAGTACGTAGTATGATAGGAGACATGTGTTGAGAGACTGTATTACAGTAAATGATATTGTACACCCAAATGTGAAAGAACTTCCATTTCGTGCATCGTGCTAAGCTAACCAGACCAGATGTTTAGGTATCTTTACTTAGCCCAGTGTTGCCTCTTCTATACAGTTCAAATAATCTGACTGAAAGACTCTCCCGTCTGATCACAGGATCCAACCAATGGCTACTACAACGTCCGAGCCACCACCCATGATGAGGCGCGCCCCCAGTCCCGTGCCATCCACTACCAGGGAGAGTTTCGCCCCCCGAACCCAAACAGTGGACCAGCCGGTGCCACTTCCAGCGGACCCTCAGCTACACCCAGCGGTGCTGTTCCCCCCAGCGCCGTGCCAGGCTCAAGAGCAGGCTGCTACGACCCCCGCCCGCCTTCCAGGATGTCCCATGCCACCTACGCCCAGTTCAATACCTTCTCCAGGGTGCCGCAGAGCCAGCAAGCGCCTCCCAATCCAGCTCTTCAATCACCTGGAGATTACCCCGGAGATTGTGGCCTGCTGGAAAGCACAACCCAGCTGGCCTATGACAACTATGGATACCCCTCCCAGTATCCTAGCTACCGCATGGGCTTTGCCCCGCCCATAGAGGAAGGACCAGCCTATGAGATGTATCCAACAGGACAAGGGACTGGGCCAGGACCAGGTCCCGGGCCAGCGCCAGGACCAGCACTGGGACAACAAAGTCCTGAAACAGGGCTAGGGCAGTATGGCAGCTCCACTCGCTTCTCGTACTCGTCTCCACCCTCTGACTATTCCCAAAGACACACACAGCGGATGCAGACTCATGTTTGAGAAACACAAATACACACTCTTTGACTTTATTTTTGCAACAGCAGTACTTCTTACACGTAAAACAAGTCATACATAAATGTAAAAAAAAGACGTAAACAAATCTGTTTTCTTTCTCCATAGCATCCAATGCATGGATTTTGGTTCATTTTCTGAACCAAAAAAAAAAAACTCCCCAACAACGCACAGCAGTTAGCAGCATCGCATATTAATACAGTTAGCAGCAATACATGCAAAGTGACATTCACACACATTTGCGCAGACCTTCTGTTGTGTGCAGTGTTTATGCTCCAACAAAAGCAAAGCGAGAACCACAATCAAGAGAAAAGAGACAAAAAGAGCGGCAGGAGCTTCAGGAGGAGCAGAGGAACCTTTTTTTCCCCTGCAATCCTCATCCTGCTCACATTTTCCTCCCATCTCTGTAAATAAGTGCAAATGGAGATTTGGGTTATTTTAAAGTTAATTCCTTGTACAAACCTACACAGTGTGATGCAGTACAGTGACCTACAGCAAACCTCCCTGCATTTTCTGACTCTCACATATCGCAAAAAAACCCTCCACACATACACACAGATCTGTAAAGACTTGTTTGTTTCAATGTATTGCAACAACGAGGCAGCTTGGACTATAAATATATCTGGCACTTTTTGATCCCTTTTCCTGACTAAAGCCTGTCCAGTGCCCTTTGCTTACAAGATCTACCTTGATTTAAGTGGGACAGAGCTTTTTAAAGTGGTGCCAATGCTTATGTGCCAACACACAAACTATTATATTAAGGTGTGGCTTCTTTTGTAAAGCGTGGACAATGAGACGCTCTGAACAACGACAAAGGTTTTGTATGTGCTACATTTGAGAGGAAAGGAAAGGAGTGGTAGCAAGTGTCTCTAAATGCTCATTCTCCTCCTCATCTTATTTTTTATCATCATGAACATTTCACTCGAGGTCAATGCTGTATATACAGTATTTGTGAAACAAGGTGTGGCGGGAGTGCTTTTTCATTCAATGAATTTCTGCAATTTGTACAAAAAGATACCTCCCCTACCTTCAAGTGTCAAAAAGTATTTGTTTCTCTCACTTGCACAGTAGAATAGATTTTTTTTCCATATTTATACCGAAACGTATAAAAAAATGGCATTCAGAAACATTTTATAGTATTTTTATAAGGAGTTGTGGACCAAAGGTTCAGCGTTTTGGGTAAAACTCACTTTTTAATGTGTATGTGGCGACGTGATCGTTTTTGGAAATGCTTTGACTTTCTTTAAGAGGCGATGGATGGTGTTTTTTTTAGAGTGGATATTGCAGATTTCAATTAGAAAATTTTAAGAGCTTCTTTCCCAAATTTTAAATATCCAGCAAGGGGAATCAGTTTGGTGGATATCTCTATTTGGTGTGAAACTCTTTCTTTGACTTCCAGTCTTCTGACTGGACTGCCTTTTTGACTGTCGACGACATTCAAAATGATGGATGGAGAACAAGCGGCTGCTCACTTTGAGCTGTGCTTTGAACTTTGTAAGCAATGAGAAAGGTTCCAGTGTAGTCTAACATATCAAAACGAAGGTACAGAGGATTCTATCTAGCTCATATGTACATTTATATGTAAGTATATTGGTTTGTTCACTGCAACAGAAATTTGGTGGTATTTTATGTCAGAGATTTTCCCATTATATTGTGTCAGCTTTGGTACGTATGATTGGCCTTTAACCGCACAGGTTCATAATGATGAGCGTTTAAAACCTCTACGGACACAGCTACTGTACAAGTCCCATGTTTTAAGTAAGACGTTATAAAAAGGAAGCCTTATTTTATCAAAAAAAAAAAAAGGTTTTGTTTCCTAAATGATTTTGGAGCTTACCGACAACACCAACTGTGACCCTGTATCAGTTTAAAGACATTTATTTGACAAGAAAGTGTAAAGAAGGGAAAGCTTTGCATGGCTACATTTGACTGCTCCATTTTTTTATTCCCCATATATTAGTATGTTACAAACTCACATCTCTAGAGAAACAAACACAGACAATCGATTGGCTGTTGATGAGCAGGCAGCACAACAAATTTGGTTTTGGCCAACCTATGTGAGATATTTCTCCTGCGATTTACCTCTACAGGAAATGATTTGACTTCCAGCCACTTATTTATAGTGTTGTTTGTAGTGTGAACACTGCATCGAAAACACTTGTCTAAAGCAGCTAGTCATGCTTAAGTAAGATCAGTGAAAAACAGCTGCTACGGTCTGCCATCATGTTCCCACAGTGACAATCATGTGTTGATTAGACCCCATAGCGGCAGCATCAATCTTTCCTACATACTGAGCTTGAAATTGTAAGGATCATTGAATAATACATGACTTTTGTAAACTTGTGTGGCAACCACCAAGAATTGCTTTTTACATTTTATTTATTTTTACCTTTCCTTAATGGCACATTTACTTTACTGAATAGTCAAAGACGAGTAACAAGAGGGACTTTAATAAGCAACGATGAGTCCCCCCACCTGTATCTCTACCATACATTTTTGAGTATGAAAAATGATAGCAGATAAGGAGGTGCTTTGCGAAAGTCCAGAGGCCGCAAAGTGAAACCAGAAAACTCAGCACCTCTAGCGGTAATCATTGAGTCTTCATACTTATCAGCCACTCTATCAACCCCTCACAGATACAGTATATTATGGTAATTTTGTGCTAAGGGGCATTAAATGTTTTATTTATTGCCCCTATTTTGAATAAACACTTTCAGACAGGAAACCACAGCCACGCCGTTTCTGATTAGAATATCAGATGGAACCTTGTTGCTCCAAGGTCACTATATAAACCATTTCAGTAGTTATAAAGAGAAGAACGGCAGATGGAGCACCCTTTTAAATTTATATGGTTATCACAGCCTTGGTACCGCATACTATTACCACTTTACAACCTTTTTACAGAGTTGTAGCTGTGCAGTATTTTGCATCGGACTTGAAATGTCATTATGACCTTGTGTAGAATGAGTAAATCTGACACTGAGGAGGTACTGAGGCCAACAAATACACGGCCATTCAGGTACTTAGTCATTACCTCTTAACTATTTACAGTCTGTTGACATTGGGGAAATATAAATATGTAAAAGACACCAGAGATGCCAAAAATGCAAAACAGATGTTTAGATTTGGTTCAGCAATGAAAAAATAGAGCGGAATCTGTGTTTACTCCACTAGGTGGTTATTTCATGTCTTTCCCCCTTATTTCCATACGTACCTCTCACCGCGGTGCACTGATACGCTTTACTCTCTACTCTCGCCCCTGTGTAAAATTTATAGCCACCTACCTGCTTCCAGATTTAGAGAGTGAACCTGCCTTTTAATGGAAACCCATCACAACATAGCAAACCTTTCTGTCATAGCTTTCTTCCAAATTTTCTTCAAGATGAAAACATATGGAGTAGGTTTAGCAGTATAGCGTGCATTAATGTGTGTATGTTGTGTTTTTTTTTTAGAGAATATAAAGCTTCAAGAGCTCATAACATCATCCTCGGTGTTCATTTACTTAAAATTTTCGTCTTTGAAAATCAATTTTCTTGATATTACTTTGTGGTGTTACATCACCTTTGGAAGAAATGAGTGGTCAAAAGTGTGTTTAAACTTTTATATACAGTGTTTTATTTTATTTTGTAGGCATCGGATGGGCGGCTCTTATTAATCAACCCAGCAAATGTGAGGACATGTGTGTCTTTGGCCAAAATGACTGCGCAGCCAGGCCACAAATAGCCAAAACCCTGTTTCAAATAGGCCAACCCAGGCTAGAACCAGGCCAGACCCACAGCAAACTGCTCTGTTCCATGCTGTGCTGTGCTGTGCTGCGCCATCCCTGGCCAAGACTGACTCAAGTGGCTCGGTGTCCATTTTTACTTTGTGGAGTCTTCAGTGAGTGCCAAAAGACTGTGCAAAAAAATGAACTGAGCAGACAAACAAATGCAGCAGCCATTTGTGTTTATCGTGTTTATATGTGTATGTGTACGCTATCTGTTTGTGTCTCCATACATGCACACGTACTGTATGTATCCATCTGTTAACATGCATGTGTGTGTGTGTGTTGGCAGCCTGTAACACCAGTGTGTTTTCATGCCATTATAAATGTGGTGGGACCACTGGACTGTAGAAATTAGGGTTTGACTGTTTTGGGCAAGGATCAGATAGATTAACCAGTAATGTTGTCAGCTGCTGGCATGATGGAGGTTCCTCCTGACCACAGCTACATATAAATAGTCTTTATAACATGAAAGATGATTTAATTTACAGATTGAATTCATTCATTTAATAGTTCAACAATTATTTTTGTGAAAATGTGATTAATTAAAAGGCAGTATTATTCTAAATTGTTGTTAAAGTTATAATCCTTAAGATGTTTATTATATCAAAACACATTTCTGATACTATTCCACTCACAGGGAAAGACAAAAGCAGGGGCACATACACATTTCACTTGATGTTGTAGTCAACAGTGGGTTATGAGTTCAGCATTACTGTTTCAGATGACTGTAGTCTTCTTCAGTCTTCTTCATTTAAACTATGTAATGTGAAGAATCATCGCTGCCCAGTTTTTTTTTTCAGTGATTCAAATATGCCTAGTGCATGAAAGCTGGAAAATACAAATCCGAGCTTGGTAGGCAGGATTAAAGACTGTAGTTGTGGTTCCATAAACATAGGCCTCATAGCAAGATGTGAATAAACAACTGATTTTGTTTCCGGTTACCGCCTTCGTCTGACGAAACTACGCTGTAACGTAGTTTATTCACTCCAAACCACTTGATGGAAATGCACTAATTAGCATATTCTTTTTTTTTTTGCGACATTTCAGAAGTTCGCTTCAAACTCACATGATAACTAGATGGAAACACGGCTACTGACGTCATCTTCCTGTGCCAGCTTTAGCCAGAAGGCTCGCTACTTTTGATCAAAAACAGAGACAAGAAACAAGTTTGGGTGAAATCAATGCAGTCGATTTACAGAAATAAATCTTAATTCATTTCTGTCTGATTATCAGGATAGTGAAGAGAAACACAAGCTGCTCTTATTTTGTTGCTTTTTTAAGTAACCCCTGAGGGACTGTTTTATTTTGAACGTACCACTGTAACCTATTATCAAAATGCGCTTACGGTTACCAACAGTGACAACAAATTACCCAGGACTAAAATCTGACGGATTATAACTTTAAACTGCCTTAAAAAGCTGAAAACCATAACAGAATTTCATCTACATTTTAATGTCAACTGACGCTTTAAAGCCATTTCCAATCAGTGAAGAAGGCTGCATATTTGTTTTTGGAATAACATTATTAACATTTTAAAGGTGTTAAATTAGAATCCATATCAGTCAAACCCTAGTATAAAGCAGGATGGCTGGTAAGAAAGAGTGAAGGAGACATTGCGTGGCCTTAGGACACGAGGAAGGAGCCCGGCTGGTGTGCTCGTCCCTCATCCAGCTGCTGAGCCTGTCTGCTCTCTGAAACAGCTGCACGAGTGAACAGGATTAATTGATGTTCAGCTTTGTATAATTAAGCATATGAAGACAATGATCAGCACAGTCAGAAGGGTTCCATATTGCACTTGAAAATGTTTGCAGTGGAGGTGTGCATGCGGGAGAGAAAGCGACAGCGTGGGTGTTTAAATAAGCATATATTCTCCATACTCCAATTCTTTATTTCTGTCCCTATTGTTCACATGTGTATTACATTCATGTTGGCTTTGAGTACCTGTGTATCCCTTTTATTGAAGAAAAAAAACTGTACAAAACATACAAGATATTATTAAAATGTTCCTTTATTTTTCATGTTTCTCTGTTTGATTTCTGTTTTCGGTCTTTTTTTTTTTTTTCAAATTGTATGTAATTATTTTTCCACAGTATCGCAGAAAATAAAAGAAGACACAGCTTTCATACGAACAGCAGAAACGGCTCCTTTATTTTGTATATATTTATTATGCTGAAATCTACTTTACAAGAAGTTTGTTTTATTAAGTTTGGCTCCAGGATGTGGCTTTAAAATGGTTTCAAGTCTTTACTTTGAATGAAGTTTCACACATACTGCTGTTTATTTAGGTCAGACTATGAATGAGTGCGCCCAAACAGTTGTTGTGACAGTTTCTCACATCGAGCAGCTAAAGTTGAGAGTAAGTGTGTGTCTATGAATAGCAACAGTAGCAATAGTGTTTACCTGAACAAGACAAACGTCTGCAGAGTCTCAGTCTGTCCCCTCATTTAAAACTCATTTCTGGTCTGTTCTCCTCTCTCCTCTACTCTTCTCCTTCTCTCCTCTTTCTCTCTCTTTCTGCCTCTATGCATAATCTCTTTACTGTTCCTCTAATGTTCTGCTTTACTCCAGTTGTCCTCTGCTTCCACTTGGCTCTCCTCTCATCTTTCCTCATCTTGTCGCTCCTTTTCACATTTATTCTCCTAATGTCCTCTGAACATCGTTCTTTACTCTTGTCGTTAGTACTCCTCTCCCCTCTTCCTCTAGCCTCTTGTCCTCCAGTCCTCTTTTTTTGGTCTTTCCTCAAAACATTTTGTCAGTCCTTCTCTCATCTCTCTAACGTCCTCTCGCTTATGTTCCTCAGTCACCCTTTCACCTCTTCTTTCACCTCTCCAACCTTTTCCTTTCCTTCCTTCTTCTCTAACCTCCTTTCACCATTTCTTCTCTCCTCTCCTCTTCTGCTCTGCTGTCTTATCTCTCCATTTCTTTTTGCATTACCCTGTCTGTCCTTCTTCTCTTCTCCTCTACTCTCCTTTCCTGTCACTTCTTCTCTTCAGTCCTCCTATCACATCACATCTCCTCGCATTTCTTTTCCTCAGACATGTGTTCGCCTCTCCTTCTCTCTTTCTCTTCTTACCTCCAGTTTCGCCTTGTCTTCTCAGTCCATCTCTCACATCTCCAACCTTCTCCCTTCTCCTCCTCTCTTTTCCTTTTCTGTCACCCTCTCACAATGTATCCTTTACTCTCCCCTTCTCTCATCTCCTCCCCTCTTCTACAGTCTGTTCTTTCCTCTTTCCCTCCCTCAATCTCTTCAGTTCTCCATTCCCTATACCTTCATCTCTGCTCTTCTCTGCTTCATCCTCTCATTCTTTTTTTATTTCTTACTATCCTTCTCCACTTGTCCTCTCATCTCTCATCTTCATCTTTCTTCAATCCTCCTTTCACCTCTCTCTTCTTCTTGTCTCAAATCCTATCTCACCTCCTCTACAGTTCTTCTCTCACTCATCAAACCTTCTCCCTGGCCTTTCCTCTCCTCCCTTTTCACCTCCTTTCACCTCCCTACGATACTTTCTCTCATCAGTCCTTCTCACATCACTGTATCTTCTTCCTCCTCTCTTCTACTTTCACCATTTTATCCTTTACTCTCTCACCTCTCCCCTTTTCAGATTTTGCAGTAGCTCTTCAATTCTCCTTCTGACAGGTCCACTCCCACCTCTCCAACCTTCTCCTCTTTTTCCCCTTTTCCTTCATAGTCCTCTTCTTTGTCCTCTCTTTTTCCATTCTTCTCCTTTTCCTCCCATTTCCTCACCTCTCCTCTCTTAATCCTTCTTCTCATCACTCATTCATTTACAGTACAAATTTTGTTTCTCCCTTTTCCTATTTCCCAGTTCTTCTCTCCTCTCTGCAACTTTTTTCTCCCCCATCTTTGTCTCATTACTTCTTCTTACTCCTTCTTTTACCATTCCCTTCCTCAGTCCTCCTCTCCTCTGCTCTCCTCTGAATGACAGGGAAAATGACAGTGGAGAAAAAGCAAAAGCAAGAAGGAAATAATAGATGTGGAAGGAAAAAGAAAGACAAGGACATATGACAGACAGTGAGCATTAGAGCCTCCCTTCCTAATCTTTACTTAGTGTGTAATAGTGATTATCGTCTCTTTTCTCCTCCTGCTCTCATTGAGGAATAATGTCTAGAATAACCTTCAGCACTGCACTCCCGACTCCAGTGAACCCCCCCCCTTCTCCACCACCACCACTTCCATTTTATCCCCTTGTTCATATTTGAAGCGGTCGTTGTATGGATTATGGCCCCTCTCATACTTGGCACCGCACTCAGTTCCTGAGATATATTATCATATTAGTGGAGAATGATGTAATGCATTTCAAGACATTTGTCCTTCGCACACCCTCTGTCCCTCCGCAGATGATGTCACTGGCTTTGTGTCTCTAAGGCAGAGAAGTCGTCAAGTGGGTTCTGGGATTTTTTTGTATGATGCTGTCGCCATCTTGTGGTGGGAGAGCAGTATTGAGCAATGAGTGAAAAGGAAGGGAAGGATGTAAATTAGGATGTAGGCAATTATTTATTACTGAACAAGAGGATAATGTGACTCATAATAGATGTCCTTGGTGGAACTGTACTGACGTGGTCTGTTGGGTCAGGGACAGAGACAGAGAGAGAGACATGTTGGATATGACTTGATTACAAATCAGGGTTTGACTGACATGCATTTTTGGAGCTTGAAGCCAATGACAGTATTTTTGGATGAAAGTTGTTGACAGCTGGTGTTTCAATATCTTTTAATTTGATAATTTTCACAAATAAAAAATCATTTTAATGCCCTAAAACTGAATTTAGACCATGAAAGAAAAACTCTACAAACCGAGCCTGATGACAAGGTAAAGAAAAGGTCTGAGTATGATGATGAAATATATAGTCCAAGCTTTAAAGTATTTTAGAAAATATTTTTGATAATTTCCATAATTGTTTTACTAGTTGAGATCAATATCTCGTTTTCAAGAGAAACATGAGAACAATAAACATTCACACTCAGCCAAACAAGCAAATAGCGTCCAAGGAAAACACAAATATGGACAAACAACCAACAATCAAATGACATACTTAATCAAAAAATTACAAGAGTCATAAAACAGCAGACAGTTAAGCTTTAAAATCTCCAAGGGGAAGGAAAGAACCTTGCTTGAGGGCAGTCTGCAGTTTACAATAAATATTTGATCAAATGCTGAATCACATTACAAGGGAGGACTTAATGCAACCCAACATATTGGTCTACCCCCAAAAAACAATGTATGCATAGTGCTGGAAAAATATCTATAGTATGTAATTTAAATTTTTGCAATAAGAAAAAGATAAAAAATCAGTGTGTCAAAATGTAGGCCATTTGAGGGTGGGTGCTGAAGTAATTAAAAAATGGATGTTGTGGGAGACCATGAGGACGAAGAGAGAAGCCTTTAGCACTGTTTATTCAGAATCCTTTGATAATGATCCAAAACATAAAATACAAAAGCAAGGCCAGGCAAATTGAGCTCTTAAGTCCCTATTAACCCCATGTTTCTTCTACTCTGCAATGTGTTCACTTTCTTTAAATAGCTGTTGATTTAGTAAAATTCAACTTGTATGCACAGAGCTGAAGTGGTGATGGTCATGAAATCTGGCCTTGTTTTCTATTAAGGTTGTATAAGGTACACTGATTAGTGTCACAAGGACTCAAGATCAGGTAGTAAAAGAGGACCCACCTCATGTGCTTTCATGGTGCAAATCTTCAATTAAATTAACTAAAACAGTTGATACACAGAAAGCCTTGATCTTTGGGGACCCCTGGAGTTCTGGAGCCCCTGGCAGTTGCCCAGCTTGTAATCTACCATTGATGCAATCCAGTACTGTGGTTCTGTAAAGATTTCTGCACTTCAGTCATTAAGCTCTAAGGTGGCTCACCTGGCTCTGAATCATTAATATGAATAAATGAAGGCAAAAAGGACATACAAAGAGCAACAAGTTAAAACTCAATTTCATTTCACTCAAATGACCTTATTAAACTTTTACATACACGTGTATGTTGTTATAATATTATCTACATAATGCTGAGGTCATTACATACATTTATCTGCGATGGTCTTGCACTGAAGCATCCATGTACATGAAAGTCATTTTAAAATTTAACCTCCTCTCTCAATAAAATGATGAAAGATTAGCATAAATAGGTCAGACAGACGTTGCCGCATTGTATGTGCAAAGCTTTTTATATACAGTCTATGTTGCAAAGCCACTAGACGGATTGTGTAAACATTAAGGAACAGCGCTTTTCAGCACTGAAAATAACCTCACTGGGCTGCTATAGTTAAAGGTCAAACTCACACTTTGAAAAACTTCAACTCCTATACATCAAGTCCAATTAACACTGACCTTTCTACATACGCCCAGAAAGCCTCATACATCAAAATGATCGGCTTTTAATTGATGATCCAAATATGAAACCCTGTTGTGATCTCAGACACTAGACACCTAATTTTGCGGGACAATATATTTCATATTGCTAATGAACAGAAATAATTAATTTGGCTGATGCTAGTCAAGTAAACTATAATTGTGCTACAACCTGTCTCTATACATGTTATAACATATTAATTATAGTTTCATATCAAGAAAAGGTTTGCAAGCTAAAATAAAATATCAAACTGTTAAAATATCTACTGTAATTGGCATAAATAAATTAAGTGGATAACAATGAGGATTCCTGGCTCTGTAGTGATCTTTCTCTTGTGGAACTTGATGTCCACATTTTGTCAGCAATTCATAATGCAAATGTATTCAGAACATGATCCAAGTTGCATCCTTCCTCCATTTGAAGATGGATTATTTGAGTCATGGTCTAAAAATCCCTGGCTGATCAGTGAAGACTGTTGGCAGATTATTCCTCTCAGTGTTAATTTCGCTAAAACCGCTTCTTTCACAAAGAGTTCATAGCTGCATCTGATGAGGCTATAAACAGACCAGCATGTCTGAGAACTGATCTGTCCAGGATTTGGCAGGCCAGGATTCTGGCCTCAAACACTGATCTTTTAAAATGAGCAGGCAGCGTTTGGTCCTTTAAAGCACTTCCTTAAACTCATTCAGCATCTGTGAATACGAAAAGACAGCAGATAGATTAACATGAGAGTGGCGAAACACTGTAAATTGGCAAGATAAATGCAAACATTGGGTATTCTGTTGGAAGACATGATGCTGGCATTCCAACCTGGAGTGAAGCAAAAAAAGATTTGTTCTTCAGCTCCATGGGTTTGAGGTCTCCAGATTGAGGATTAGGAAAGATTACCAGTGACTTGTATGTCATCAAAATGCAGATGATGCATCAAAGCAAAACTCTGTCATTGTTTGTTCGAAAGATTTGGCTTCTCACTCACTTCTCAGAATAAAATGAATCATGCTGGGATTCTCAACAGAAAACCTCTTCACACTGTAAACACTGATGTGCAAAAAACAAGAAACTAGAAAACCATGTCATGATACTATTTTTCCCCACTATGCTTTACGTCAGGCATCAATTAAAATAGGGTTACAGATGAATAAAACAGGCAAATATGAATTTAACTGATATCGTGTAGACAATTTGGATTCCAAAAAAAGTATTTCAATTTCATTTTCAGGGACAATATCTTGTCCAAATTGTGTTTGATCTACATTCCTGAGAGGGATAATCTCATAAAGGTCATAAATAATGCTTTGTAGCTAAATGTAACAACAGTAAAATCAAAACCTAAACCTGAACGTAAATGGTAGTAATGGTGCCAGTGTAGAGGAGAAAAACCTTGGATGTGTTTCAGTCTAATGAGGGGAAATAGAGGAGGCATGTGAGACAAACATGTGAGATGATGTCCAAGACAATACAGGTTTACTAAATTTTCCCCTGGGTACTAATTCCTACCAAACTGGAATTTGAACTGGCATCCTTAATGCAAGAAGTAATTTTTATTTATTTATATAATATTTCACAAAAAGATATATAATTGTTTCTTGCCTTTACAAAGATGTGACTCGACTGATTCCTCTGTTATAAAGGAAGAAGGCATTTCTTTGTGATAGGATCTTGCAGACAAAACTGTTCACAGTGCAGTGGGGCAGCTGAGAGACATGACCAGGTAGGGCTTCAAGTGCACCACCACCTGATCTTCAGTGCAGCTGAGCAGGAAAATGTAAAGTAACCCTAGCTGAAGTAGAGGATTTGCAAACATTCATAGCCCCCAGGGTATGAAATCAAACAGTGTCTCAATCATGCACAACGCATGATGCTAATATAACATCACTATGGCTCTTACTTTAATATCAAAACAAAACTATCCTAAGTCAGGTTTCCCAGTTTCAGGGTGTGTAATACTCTTGTAAAGTCAAGGCAAGGAAGTAAAACTAACTAATGTTGATGTAGCATACAACAGCAGGAGGTTCTCATGTCTTGAGAGAGAAGGAAAGATTTTTTGGTTTACCGCACAGGTCACTATCTCTAAATTCATCAATTTTTTATTTCTGAACTGATCATGTGAACTGCATTCAGATATTTTGTTACATGTCATTGGTGTAACGCAAGGAAGTGGATATAAAGTGCAGTGAGACACCATGATGTGTCGGATCTAATTCAACAATTACACAGTGCAAACTATAGCATTTTGTAATTCTGTAAGTCTGTTTGTTTGTTGTTTTGCTTTGAAATAACTTTTGTCCCAGATACCAGATGTTCAAGTTAACTGTGGTGCAACATTCAAAACTATTTTCCTCAAATATAGTGCTCTTTCTATTTAAAGTTTTTGCAAAGAAGCCTACAGGATTTGTTGAAACAAATAATAGGGTTCTTGTTTATCATATTTCCACAGACTCAAAACTGCTTCTTAAAAAAAGGGTTCAATTAAATAATGTGAGTCTGTCAAACAACAGATCTTGAGCAGCATGTCAGAGCTTAAAGAGGAAGTTTGAATAGTTTTTTTGATCATGTGGTTTTGACAGGAAAAACAGAACTGTGACAAGCCTTTAACCCTGAAGTGTGTCTGTTATAGCAGAACACACACATTATAGTAGTCAGACAGGACGGAGACTTTAAAATGTCTATCTTTGTGATCCTGGGACTGCTGGTCTGCACAGAGACACGAGGTAGGAGAAGAACACTGTCATATAAAATGTTATATATACAGCAATGATATGTGAGCAGGCTTCTTTATTGTGATCAATAAACTGAGCATCATAAAGTTACTACAGATTTTACATTATATTTTAGTAAAACATGCTATTTGATAGAATGTACTAGGTTGTTAGTGAGTCTTCCTTTGTATGTGTAACTATGTCAACATTGAAACCAAGTAATCACATTTATAAGAAGAGGAACTGATTTCTAAGAAACTAAGAGTAAACAGGGTAAAGTGATTCATTACAGTAAATATGCCCTGCTTCTTTATGTAGATGTAACATATACAACAAATATTAATAGTTAAAGTCAAAGGTGGTAAAGGTGACATCACAGTGAGCTTTTTGTGATGTTAGTTGAGAATCATCTCACATCAATGCCAACAGGAATTCACCTTTCCAATCTAAAATACCCTGGTTCTCAGAAAGAACTGCAACAAACAAAAGCCTTTTTTGAGAGTTAGAAATCAATGCCTCTACATACAGATATGACTTACGTGAGCTAAAACACACATGAAGAATATACTGACAGACATATCAAAGATATTAAATGCCACCAGTATATTGAAGTAAACGTTATTTTACTGTGTATTCTTTTGATTTGTTTTGGTTCATTACATTACATTAATTTGGCACACAACAAAACTTTTCCCTTCATTTACACTTCCAAAGAGAACAATTTCAGCCTTTGGCTCAGGGCCACTTTGACACATGGACCAAAGGAGCAAAGTACCAAAGCTGCTGAACAACAGTGTGGGTGGGGGAGTGGTGGGAGACAAGGTTGAAGAAATTCCCATGTTTTTCAGAGGAGTCATGAGTGTAGAGCTATTATCATTAGTAGTAGTCCTAGTAGTAGTACTATAGTAGTAGTAGTAGCTGTCATAGTTGTAGTACATGAGAATAATGGTAAAGCACTTTGTTGCTTTGTTTTGAACATACTGAATAGTAAGTCAGCAGGAGAGACCAAACTAAACCCTCAGTAAGCTCCATTAAACTGAGAGTACTTCATGGCTTCCTTTTTTGCATTATGATGGTCAAATAACTGAGTCAAATATGAAGGCTGCATTAAATGATGATCCAGATTTAGTACTGACTAAAAAGTAAAAAACTGTGTGATTTTATTGTATTTTGTGTCTACTCTTTTTACAGGCTCCAGTGCTGTGACTCCTGTGTTTGTGCAGAAAGGAAAGGATGTTCTTCTGAACGTCATGACAGCTGATGTTCCTGAGAACTTTTTTATTCTTTCATGGAGATTCAATCAAAAGGATGTTTTAGTTACATTTTTTCCTGATAAAGAACCAACAGTCTCTCCTGTCTACACTGGAAGGATTGAGACTGATGTGAAAAAATACTCTGTGAAAGTGAAGAATCTCCAAGAGGCAGACAGTGGAGTTTATACTGCACGAGTGACAGGTGAAGAAGAACGAATAGTAGCTGAATACAACGTCACAGTTCAAGGTAGGTTTGTTAACATTTCAGACACTGACAGAGAGAATCTGCTGCCATGTTTCTAAAACATTTCACCCAAACGTTCCCTCCTCAGGTCCAGTGTCTCCAGTTAAACTGTCAGTGGACTCTGTGTCCAGCAGCTCAGACTCCTGTAACCTCACTGTGACCTGCAGAACACAGGACTCTAACATCAGCAGCACTTTCACATGTGACACCCAAACCTGCAGTCAGGAGGGAGGAGAGCGATCAGAGGTCACAACCTCTGCTGCTTCTCTACATGTCTACCTGCTGAATGACTCAATCATCTGTAACCATAGCAACCAGGTCAGCTGGACCGAGGACATTAAGAAGACCAAACATTATTGCCCCCAACATGCTGGTAAGACTGACAGCCAAAATGACTTGCTGACAATAATGCATAGTTTGGATTGCAACTCTGTTAAAGAAATTATTAGATAAATAACTGTAAGTGACAACACGATAAATAATTTGAGTTTGTTACAAATGTGGTCAAAATACATGCATTTTCTTTGTGTTTCAGGGGTGGGTAGCCTTTAAGATTTTAGCATTTCTCAAGGAGTTGCTCTGCTGACAGAAATGACATGATAAACTGAATATTAGTGGGTCTGACATTTTTATACAACCATGAGCAACCAATTAATGTGTTAACATCTCATCTCAAGATGTCCTCTTTTACTGTAAACTTCTGTGAACAGTGTTTTTTCTGACAGGAAACACAAGAACTTCAAACAAATCAGTTTTAACTATTTCTTTAATTTAAAAACAAAACTGGAACATTATGATTAAACCACCCTGTCAGGCTGCAGGGGAGACTGCAATACAAACTCAACTAGACAGTACAGAAATGTTATTTAAAAGGTACATTAAATGACAATTATGCTTGATGGGATGGTTCAAGATTTTTTAAGTGGAGCTGTATGAGGCCCTTATCCATAGTCAGTGTATTACCTGTAGTGCTGTAGATGGCAGTGAGATTGTTCATGGTTTGGACCAGCATGGAAGCTAAGCAACGTACTGCTGTGGACAGGGTCAGGTGCAAACGTACTTTAGCCACCTAAAAGAAGGCCCACCAAAAAATATCAATATCAGTTCAAGTGTTTTTTTATTTTTAGAATATTTTCAGCACTTTACCTTGCAGTCAGACAGCCATTTGGAGATGACCCTGTCCACAGCAGTACGTTGCTTAACTTACAGGGCTCTTCTTCTCCAAACTGTGGACACGCTCACTACCGTCTACTGCAGGTAATACACTGACTATGGATCGTCATGGATAAGGAGCCCGTACAGTGATGATTTTGGTCCGCTGTCTGTCTGTTTGGTCTGTTGTGTTCTTTGTTTGGTGCGTTGGAATTGTTTTGCTGCATGTTTTGTTGTTTCTTTGGTTTTGGGTCTGTGTTCCATGGGTTGTTCTAGTCCTGCCTGTCTCCTGTCTGATTCTGCAGTCTGTGCCTGGTGTTTAGTGTCCTGTGTCCCGTCTGTTCTCTTCTCTATGTCATGGTTGTCTGCATCTGCCTTTCATATTATGCTTTGTGTCCTGTCTTCCTGAGTTACCCTGAAGTGTGTCTGTTATAGCAGAAACACACATTATAGTAGTCAGACAGGACGGAGACTTTAAAATGTCTATCTTTGTGATCCTGGGACTGCTGGTCTGCACAGAGACACGAGGTAGGAGAAGAACACTGTCATATAAAATGTTATATATACAGCAATGATATGTGAGCAGGCTTCTTTATTGTGATCAATAAATAATAATAATAATAATAATAATCCCACTTTTCAAAAACAAGTTACAAAGTGCTTTAACAAGTGTAAAGAATAATACAAAAAAAAAAAAAACAAGATAAGAGCATGAAAAATATATAAAATTAGTAAAATACAATAAAATAAAAGGGATAAAATAAAGTCAATTAAGATCGGGAAAAGCTCTCCTATAAAAGTATGTTTTAAGAAGGGACTTAAAAGAGTTCACTGACTCAGCCGACCTGATTTCCTCGGGCAGGCTGTTCCAGAGCCTCGGGGCCCTGACAGCAAACGCTCTGTCCCCTTTAGTTTTCAGTCGAGACTCTGGAACAGACAACAGACCTCTGCCCGAGGACCTCAAGGTACGTGCTGGTGCGTATGGGACTAAAAGGTCAGAAATATAACAAGGCGAGAGGCCATGAAGAGCTTTAAAAGTGATCAATAGAATTTTAAAGTCAATTCTAAAACATACTGGGAGCCAGTGTAATGAAGCTAAAATAGGAGTAATGTGGTCATATTTCTTTGTTCTGGTTAAAAGCTAAATAAACTGAGCACCATAAAGTTACTACAGATTTTACATTATATTTTAGTAAAACATGCTATTTGATAGAATGTACTAGGTTGTTAGTGAGTCTTCCTTTGTATGTGTAAATATGTCAACATTGAAACCAAGTAATCACATTTATAAGAAGAGGAACTGATTTCTAAGAAACTAAGAGTAAACAGAGTAAAGTGATTCATTACAGTAAATATGCCCTACTTCTTTATGTAGATGTAACAAAAATATTAATAGTTAAAGTCAAAGGTGGTAAAGGTGACATCACAGTGAGCTTTTTGTGATGTTAGTTGAGAATCATCTCACATCAATGCCAACAGGAATTCACCTTTCCAATCTAAAATAGCCTGGTTCTCAGAAAGAACTGCAACAAACAAAAGCCTTTTTTGAGAGTTAGAAATCAATGCCTCTACATACAGATATGACTTACGTGAGCTAAAACACACATGAAGAATATACTGACAGACATATCAAAGATATTAAATGCCACCAGTATATTGAAGTAAACGTTATTTTACTGTGTATTCTTTTGATTTGTTTTGGTTCATTACATTACATTAATTTGGCACACAACAAAACTTTTCCCTTCATTTACACTTCCAAAGAGAACAATTTCAGCCTTTGGCTCAGGGCCACTTTGACACATGGACCAAAGGAGCAAAGTACCAAAGCTGCTGAACAACAGTGTGGGTGGGGGAGTGGTGGGAGACAAGGTTGAAGAAATTCCCATGTTTTTCAGAGGAGTCATGAGTGTAGAGCTATTATCATTAGTAGTAGTCCTAGTAGTAGTACTATAGTAGTAGTAGTAGCTGTCATAGTTGTAGTACGTGAAAATAATGGTAAAGCACTTTGTTGCTTTGTTTTGAACATACTGAATAGTAAGTCAGCAGGAGAGACCAAACTAAACCCTCAGTAAGCTCCATTAAACTGAGAGTACTTCATGGCTTCCTTTTTGCATTATGATGGTCAAATAACTGAGTCAAATATGAAGGCTGCATTAAATGATGATCCAATATGTCAGAAGTACAGAAATAAAGTAAGATTTAGTACTGACTAAAAAGTAAAAAACTGTGTGATTTTATTGTATTTTGTGTCTACTCTTTTTACAGGCTCCAGTGCTGTGACTCCTGTGTTTGTGCAGAAAGGAAAGAATGTTCTTCTGAACGTCATGACAGCTGATGTTCCTGAGAACTTTTTTATTCTTTCATGGAGATTCAATACAAAGGTTTTAGTAACATATTTACCTGATAAAGAACCAACAGTCTCTAATAATTACACTGGAAGGATTGAGACTGATATGAAAAAATACTCACTGAAATTAAAGAATCTACAAGAGGCAGACAGTGGAGTTTATACTGCACGAGTGACAGGGTCTGAAGAAGAACGAATACTAGCTGAATACAACGTCACAGTTCAAGGTAGGTTTGTTAATATTTCAGACACTGACAGAGAGAATCTGCTGCCATGTTTCTAAAACATTTCACCCAAACGTTCCCTCCTCAGGTCCAGTGTCTCCAGTTGAACTGTCAGTGGACTCTGTGTCCAGCAGCTCAGACTCCTGTAACCTCACTGTGACCTGCAGAACACAGGACTCTCACATCAGCAGCACTTTCACATGTGACAACCAAACCTGCAGTCAGGAGGGAGGAGAGCGATCAGAGGTCACAACCTCTGCTGCTTCTCTACATGTCTACCTGCTGAATGACTCAATCATCTGTAACCATAGCAACCAGGTCAGCTGGACCGAGGACATTAAAAAGGCTGAACATTTGACATGACAACATGACAATAATGCATAGTTTGGATTGCAACTCTGTTAAAGAAATTATTAGATAAATAACTGTAAGTGACAACACGATAAATAATTTGAGTTTGTTACAAATGTGGTCAAAATACATGCATTTTCTTTGTGTTTCAGGGGTGGGTAGCCTTTAGGATTTTAGCATTTCTCAAGGAGTTGCTCTGCTGACAGAAATGACATGATAAACTGAATATTAGTGGGTCTGACATTTTTATACAACCATGAGCAACCAATTACTGTGTAAACTTCTCATCTCAAGATGTCCTCTTTTACTGTAAACTTCTGTGAACAGTGTTTTTTCTTCACTGTTCTCTTCTCTATGTCATGGTTGTCTGCATCTGCCTTTCATATTATGCTTTGTGTCCTGTCTTCCTGAGTTACCCTGATTTGTCCCACTTGTTAATCACCCTGCCTGCCCGTGTGTGTGTGTGTCTTTCCAGTTTGTTCCCTCCTTGCTCGTTATCCCTGTATTAATTGCCTTCTGTTCAGTTCAGTCTCTGCTGGATCACGGTCTTGTCATGTCTCCTAGGCTACAAGTTTGCCATGTATTTGCTCACAACTATGTCATGAATCAACATAAAACTATCATCATGCTGTTCCTCAATGCACAATGCATACGGACAGTCTGTAAAACGCAGCCGCACTTTACAGTGTACAGTACTACAAAATAGCCTGCAAAATTCTACCCACACACAGTAAGAGGAATAACTGATCTGTTACTTCCACCCCTCCTTGTAGTGTCACAGTGTGGTGTGTCAGTTTTGTAATGCAAGAACCTGTTCTGTCGTGTTCCAGATCCAGAGAGTCTCTCTGCTGGTATCTCTGTGTGCCTGGTGAAGACAGTCGTGTTCTCTGTCGGTCTGATCATCATGGTGTCTGCCGTCATCTGTGTTCACATCATGGAGAAGCTCAAGAAGCAAAAATAAACAAATTGTTCTCTACCAACTAATTTTACATATATCTCACACTCGTTAGTTAACGGTACCCTGTGGAGATGTTTACCTAGTAGCCCTGTTTTGTTTGTATTGTGCATGCAAGATCCAAGAGGGGTCATGGCACACATTCTGCTGCTGATATCCTGCTTTTCCACCGATCGACAGTTGGACACACCAAGAAATGTTGCAGGAGGTAGAAGACTGCAAGTCAGCAAACATGGATGTCAACGATGTCGGATTTAAAATGGAGTCAACATGTTAGCATAGTTTATAAGATTCTTATGATGTATTTTGGAAGAAAACTTTGGGGGGAAAAAACTCCACAGGGTACTTGATGCTGATTATTCTTTGATTATACCCAATACTCACTGCGCTCACTTTGGAAATAAAATGATTGGACAGAGATGACCATTGTTTTGGAGGATTTTATCTTAAAAAATAATAATAATGCCAAATCACCTCTGTGGTTTCCTCACATATCCTGACTAACCTTGTTTAGTCACTTGAGATGTAGAACAAGGAAGTGCTGTTGTTGTTATGACTCATCTATGTGTGTTTTACTGTACCACGTGCATGACAAAAACCTAATTGCAAACTGCTATGCCCTACACACAGAAGCAATAAGAGTTAACAAATAGTGCAATCATGACGATTGAGTTGTAAGGAGATAGAGGAAGAGGAGCACAGGAAGTGTATGTTAGTGGGTAGGGGTCAGCGTGTTCTCAGAAGAGTCAAGTCCTTTCTTCAGTTACTCACCAATTGCCCTTGTGACTTGAGCTGTGTTTTTCATACAGTGCTTGCTTTATACTTTGGAATTGTGTACATGTGTAGTTATGTGCATATGTGTTATGTGTATAATACTTACCTTCTAAATGCATATTATCTCATGTTATTATCTCTGTAATGTTTTCAGTTTTACAAACAAAAGTAGAAAATCAAAAGGTGAAACAACTTCAGTGAAATAAGAAAAGGCAAGCATCTTTTAATCTTTGGGTGACCTAAGCAAAGCAGTTTCTGGTACATACACCATTATTCGACACTTATTAAAGCTAGATACTATTCTTCTATTGTTTGTGATTTTTGTGAATTAATAGAAGCCTAAAGATTAAGTGTCACTGACTATTTCCCCCGGAATTTTTCAGCAAGGAATCGGTGCTATTGTTGCAGGTACCGGAGCTGCAGCATCAATAAACTGAAATACAGGAAAGAATGATGAGACAGGGAGACATGGTCAGTCACTGATGAAATCTCCAAAATGATTTAATTACATAGTCTATTCATTGTATATTTTCTGCATATGTCTTTCTAGACAATTTTCAATGCTCATAACACATGTACACAATATAATCCCACGCCCAAAATAAACACATTTTTCCTCTGTCATTTTAGTACATACATTGATCCCTCCAAATATGTTCTGGCTACTACTGCACTGTAAAATGCACTGATACATGGATACCATTAAGTATCGACTAAATGTATATAGGGCCCCCCATAAGGTGGGAAAAAGGGGAAAGCATTCTGGGGCCCATCTGCTAGGGGGGCCCATGCAGTCCAGCACTAATGATGTTCATTCTAATACATGCTAAGATAACCAAATTTAAATATGTACCAAAAAACACACCATTACTTATTAAAATAACAAAAAATTACATTTTTTAAAGGTTGCTTTAGAAAAATATAGTCTGTTTCATAATGAAACCCCCTCTCCTGAACATGGTATGAGTAATGTTTGTTGTACGCAACGTCAAAACATCAAAAGTGCATGTATGTGTTTATGTAGGAGATAGAGAGAGAGCACAGCATGCGGTGACATGAGTAAAGCAAATTTGCAGAGGGCCCATTTACTGGACCTTGTCAGGGGCCCAGTCATTTCTGTGGGCAGGCCTGAATGTATACACCCGTTTTCAGCCGTTGCTCTAACCCAACATACTGTAGTGGAGGTGTGTGGCCCAAGCTGGCATCCTAACCTTACATGCTCATTAGAAGAAGAAGATATACTTTATTTAATCCCCACTCTGTTGTTGTATGTTAGTATACAAACAGGTCTGAAAGACACACATGCACAAACACGACCCATAGCTACACACGTTATCTCTCAGCATTAGCTAACAAACTACAGCGATTTATGTAAGGTTTTAACACATTACTGATGAGACAGGGAGATGTGGTTGCTGTGGTGAAATCTACACAGTTTTCATACCAAAGGTCACACAGGTCTCACTATGTCAACTGCGATACAAACTGTACAAGCTGTGATGGTGGCGGTGGATGCGTGCTGTGTTGCCAGTTTGGGCAACACTTAAATACAAACTGTAAATTGCTGGCACCACATTATGAGGAATACAATTCCTGATTTGTTTTAGTTGTTTCTGGCTTTTTCTAGCTGAGCATACAGGCTCTCTGGCAGAGTCCTGCCTCTCTCAGGTGATCCCACAGGTCCAGTGTGAGGCCCTACCAAGTAGTAGGTGGAGGTTGGAGAAACACCTGAAGCATCATCTGTCGGGATCTGATTCAGAGGGTAAGTTGTAGCTTCAACCTGGAAAATAAAACACATAAATTGCGAGCAGAGGTTGTTTGCTATTTTCACTTTCATTTTATTTCCAACTGTGCTATTATGCAGTATTAACACATGAATTAGTCTCACTACAACTAACAGCAGGTCATCTATGTCCTTAAAAACTAAAAACTAATGTATCATTTACTACTTGTGATGATTGTTCTTTACAATAAATTTGCAGAGTAGAGCAGAGTCAGTTATTGGACGTCGTTGCACTATGTCGTTGCACTATGTCTAAAAGAACGCTTTAGGTCAATGCTTCAAACTAATTTCTTGGTCACAAGAGCACAACACACTGCAGCTTAAACACATGCACATAAAGAAAACATCTACACCTCTGACAGCACATACAGTACACTGCATTTAGTAAAATACACGGAAAACTACAGTTTTACTGTACTTACTGTTAACACAACTATCACCTACACGGCAAAAACATTTAACACAAGTGCAGACACTGTGCAGATTTCACCTGAGAGTCTTTTGCTCATATTCTCAATATTCACTGTATAATAAAATGTACAAAGTAAAGTACAAAACTGGCCTAATGTAAATCCAATATTTTCTTTTTAGAGACCAGTTTGTGATTTTGGATGATTGTATGAAGAGTTTAGGAACATTTACTGTTTTGCAAACTGGAACACTGTTCTCATGTTTGTGTCACATTTTCTCTAAATGATGTAAAAACTACAGTAAAACAAGCAAACAACACACATGCAGCACAGGTCTGGATAAATGCATAGTGGTGAATCTGGAAATTCATCAGGTTCATCAGGTCTGAAGTGAGGAACCCTAACCTTGAACAGCAGACTCATTCAGAAGTTGGTGTAGCAAAGAGTCAAAGGCCCTGATTGTTGAACTGCTCGGGTTCCTCAGTTTGTTTTTTTTTGTAATTTGGGAGAGTGATTTATACTGTATTTTCAATGTTCTCTTTTTCATTTGCAGGTCAGTAATATAAATAATCACATTTGTAGGAAGAATTCAGGATTCTCTAGCAGTGTAATACAGCATGCAGCCAAGTTTCTGTGGCACTTACACACTGCAAAGGAATCAAGTTCTACGGTTGAGAAATAGTCGTTTCAAAGGAAATGGCCATCTGACACCAGGCAAATCGCTGAAAAGAGCTGACTTTAACTGATGTTGGGGTTTTTGTGGGCCTTCTTTTAGGAGGCTAAAATGTGTTTTGCAGCTAACCCTGTCCACAGCAGTACACTGTGTAACTTCTGTGCCATTACAACTCTCTGCTTCTCCAAACTGGGGACACACCGCCATCTACTGGAGGTAATACATTTACTATGGATAAGTACCTCATACAGCCCCACTTCAAAAATCCTGAACTATCCCTGCGCTTGCCTTACAGTCACATTACTTGAGCTGCACCTACATTAAGTTTTGTGTGTCTAAATCTTCACACAGTAGCACACTTTAAAGCCTCTATGTGTAGGATTTCATATTTTGTGATATTGGCGACTCCTAGAGGTTGTATAAAAAAGGTACTTGGCAAAAAGCAATGCATGCAGATACCCCCTTACCTTCCCGCTGGGATCTGGCCTGGGATGCTAAGACAGTTGTTTTTCTACAGTGAATGAGATGACAGATGCAATAAGCACATAAACAAATCTAAATATGGGGCTTTAAGTTACACAGACATTTGACACAACATTGTCTACTGTAAATAATGCACAGTTGTGGATTATCAATGTTACTCCATTTTGAAGATATTAATTATATGATATAGCTCTATAATTATTATAATTGCATTGCATAATAACACAAAGGGGGATTTGTGGCTATGGCAGATGAGGAACTTTTCTAGAACGCTGAATTCCCATGTACAATAAAGAAATAGGACTTGGCAGATTTACTTCTATGTTAAAATGCACACTTCAACTTACATTTTAGTCTCTTTCGATGATAACAAACTGCTGCAACAACTGCTATGAGAACTATGGTGAAAGCAACAAGTACTGGGACAATAACATTTTTGTCTTGTTTATCTGGATCTGTAAAGAAAAACAAAAGCCAGATGAGTCCTGGTGTAAAGGTTCAGTGTGTAATATTTCTTAGGATCTAGTGACAGAAATACAATGTAAGATCTATAATTGTTATTGTTATGTTTTCAGTGAACGAACTGAATGAACCGTTATGTTATTACCTGAGAATGAGCCATTTCTATCTACATAACCGCGGGTCCCCCCTTCCATGGACATCGGCATGTTGCGCCGCTTCGTTTATACACTAGCTGAAAACGGACAAACAGCGCTACCGAGCATGTTTCGTCACTACGTTCCTCTTCTTCTTGTAGAATTCTGGCAGTGTAGACGCTCATCACTGCCTTGAATATGTACATTCGAGGAAGACGTATAAGAAGTAATAATATAGAGCAGGTGTCGGTGTTGCATCGGAGCAATTTTTTCCTCCATTAGATGGTGGATGAGAATATAATCCATAATATGTGGCTGACTTGTAATTGTGTTCAGTTAGCTCAGTTGGTAAAATGCAGGACTCTCACTAAGAAGGTTGTGTGTTTGATCCCACGTTGGGTAGAATTATCTTACTTCAACAAATTGATTATGCAGCGACTGTTTCACATGCTCACAATAAAGCATGTGCTGCATATGCGTGTGTTTTGGTGTTTGAACCGCATCCATCAACCTACAGACGTTTTTTCATTTCCCCAGTATCTCCAGGCAGAGGACAGGGCTCTTTCAGAGGGGTGTCAAGCAGGCTACAGACTCATTTAATGTTGTTCAGAATTTTTCAAAGTAAAAGCTCTCAATTCAACTAAAATAAAGCATTGCTGCAAAAAACAGTCCCATGCTTTTATTTTGCAGGCAAAACCACTAAAGAGGAAGTGATTATGTGAGTAACTGTTGCTGCCATGACAGATCTATTTCAGCATGTTATCAAAGTATTTATTTATTTATTGCCGCTATCGAAGTACCATCATTTGGCAGCGGGCCAGAATCTCTTATGTGGTTTATAATGAACTGTGGTGCAGAAACAGTGACAATGTTTCACACTCTTTACATTTTCCATGTTATCTCTCAGTGGCCAAGTCACAATAACATTTGGTTTCACTGAATAATTAAGTAAATTTAATTTCTTAATATACCTATACCTAAAGAAACCTAATTTCGACACCTTTTGTCCTGTGACAGCCACGGTAGCCATCCTATGCTCTTTGAAAGGTGGGGGGAGGGGCTTGTCAGCTTGTGCTTTTACAGTTTTTTTCTGAATGCTTAAACTATAAAAGTCACTCTTGAAGCACTATTTCTGAAACCATAACCATGTGTTGCTAATGCATTTGGGCACCTGTGTGTATGTGAGTTTTACTGTACTACATGCATGACAAAACACTATAATAACTGTTACGCCCTACACACAGAAAAAGCAAACGCCACAAGTGTTTTTCATTTTTACTATCAGTTAGAAGTTGCTGTTTTGTGTGCTTACTGGGGTTTTCCTGCAATTCTGTGAAACAACATTTGATTGGTTTTACAGTGGTCATTACAGTACATATTACTGAACCAGCACCAGTGCTGTACAGCACTTTCGCTTACTTACCACTTCTCATTTCAAAATAATCAGATGATACCTACAACAGTATATAGCGACTCAGATTTGGTGGAATCTACTGCCCAGCTTACCTCAAGCTCATCCCATGGTTGACAACATGGTCAGCCACAGTCACTCTGATATGAACAGTTATATTCTTGACTCCCCTCCCTCTTCCTCCTCCTGGTCCTCTCCTTGATCCTCCCCTCTCCTCCTCTTCTCTCTTCACCTCCTCATCCATGTCCTCCTCTAATTCTCACCCCTCTAAACCCTCCATTGTTGGCCAAACCAAATGTTTACCTGTTGCCCATTCACACATAGTACTCCATCTCTGATTGGTGTGTGAACTAAAAATCACAAAGTGTTTCCACATGTGTCAAAGTGGAATGCCAAAATAGTGTAGCAAATAATAGTAATTTTTACAGTTTTGAAAGAAGTGTGTTATAAAATTACAAACTGAGTGTAAAGCAGAGAATGTGCATTCAGTTTGGCACACTTAGTAAATGATTTGGCTACAAGCACTTCAAGAATGACTGTTAGTGTTTAAGCATTCAGAAAAAACTATAAGGCCATCCTGATGGAGGTTAATAATGATAACTAGTTCTGCCAGTTAAAATATCAGGGCAGAACGAAAACTTCCATTGATCATTTTGTAGTCTAGCTTTACAACCTATGCTAACAACAAGTCATTCTAGCTGATAGATAAGGCCCATCATTTTTCCTTTTTACTGAAATTTTAATAATTAAAATATCTACTCAGAATTATATTATATCACTCCTTTCCACACACAAGTTGCTGATTTTTGTCAGAGAAAACACTGTACACAGACGCTTACTGTAAAAGAGGTCATCTTAAGATGAGAACTGAATATGTTAATTGATAGCAAATAATTGTTTAAAAATACCAAACCCACTATGGTTGAACTCAGTTAATAAGATCAGTTCTGTGAGCAGAGCAACTCTTCTTGAGAAATGCTAAAATCATAAATCCTCTCCACCCCTGAAACACAATGAAAATTGTTTTTCGACCATATTTGTAACAAACTCAAATTATTTATCGTGTTGTCACTTAGTTATTTATCTAATAATTTCTTTAACAGAGTTGCAATCCAAACTATGCATTATTGTCAGCAAGTCATTTTGGCTGTCAGTCTTACCAGCATGTTGGAGGCAGAAATGTTCTGCCTTTTTAATGTCCTTGGTCCAGCTGACCTGGTTGCTATGGTTACAGATGATTGAGTCATTCAGCAGGTAGACATGTAGAGAAGCACCAGAGGTTGTGACCTCTGACCGCTCTCCTCCCTCCTGACTGCAGGTTTGGGTGTCACATGTGAAAGTGCTGCTGATGTGAGAGTCCTGTGTTCTGCAGGTCACAGTGAGGTTACAGGAGTCTGAGCTGCTGGACACAGAGTCCACTGACAGTTCAACTGGAGACACTGGACCTGAGGAGGAACGTTTGGGTGAAATGTTTTAGAAACATGGCAGCAGATTCTCTCTGTCAGTGTCTGAAATGTTAACAAACCTACCTTGAACTGTGACGTTGTATTCAGCTAGTATTCGTTCTTCTTCAGACCCTGTCACTCGTGCAGTATAAACTCCACTGTCTGCCTCTTGGAGATTCTTCACTTTCACAGAGTATTTTTTCACATCAGTCTCAATCCTTCCAGTGTAGACAGTTGGTTCTTTATCAGGAAAATATGCAACTAAAACCTTTGTATTGAATCTCCATGAAAGAATAAAAAAGTTCTGAGGAACATCAGCTGTCACGACATTCAGAAGAACATCCTTTCCTTTCTGCACAAATACAGGAGTCACAGCACTGGAGCCTGTAAAAACACATAGGCCTAATACAATAAAATCACTCACAATAAATGTTTTTTAGCCAATACTGAATGTAACTCCATGCCTAGATTTTTGACACGTCGACCATCAGATCAAAATGATGAAGTATCTTCTACTTATGTTTTATTAAGGGTTAGAAAATGTTTTTAATTGGATTTGCCCTCAGGTTTCTTCTTCTTCTTTACTAAAATAATTTGAGCAACAAAAACCAACCAAAAGTCACCAAAATTGGCTGGTGGGTTGGAAATTCCACCCTCTATTCAGGCACATATAATGGCACTCATTGATCTCATGGTGAAAAATCAAGTTTGCGTTTTCCCAATTATCTTCCATCATTTTAATCTTTCAGCCATCTGCATTGGATATTCTCGTCTTAAACATGTCAATTTTAGAGATTTTTTGCAGAGTAGAGCAGAGTCAGTTATTGGACGTCTAAAAGAACGCTTTAGGTCAATGCTTCAAACTAATTTCTTGGTCACAAGAGCACAACACACTGCAGCTTAAACACATGCACATAAAGAAAACATCTACACCTCTGACAGCACATACAGCACACTGCATTTAGTAAAATACACGGAAAACTACAGTTTTACTGTACTTACTGTTAACACAAGTATCACCTACACGGCAAAAACATTTAACACAAGTGCAGACACTGTGCAGATTTCACCTGAGAGTCTTTTGCTCATATTCTCAATATTCACTGTATAATAAAATGTAATGTGTGTTTTAGTCTCTTTCGATGATAACAAACTGCTGCAACAACTGCTATGAGAACTATGGTGAAAGCAACAAGTACTGGGACAATAACATTTTTGTCTTGTTTATCTGGATCTGTAAAGAAAAACAAAAGCCAGATGAGTCCTGGTGTAAAGGTTCAGTGTGTAATATTTCTTAGGATCTAGTGACAGAAATACAATGTAAGATCTATAATTGTTATTGTTATGTTTTCAGTGAACGAACTGAATGAACCGTTATGTTATTACCTGAGAATGAGCCATTTCTATCTACATAACCGCGGGTCCCCCCTTCCATGGACATCGGCATGTTGCGCCGCTTCGTTTATACACTAGCTGAAAACGGACAAACAGCGCTACCGAGCATGTTTCGTCACTACGTTCCTCTTCTTCTTGTAGAATTCTGGCAGTGTAGACGCTCATCACTGCCTTGAATATGTACATTCGAGGAAGACGTATAAGAAGTAATAATATAGAGCAGGTGTCGGTGTTGCATCGGAGCAATTTTTTCCTCCATTAGATGGTGGATGAGAATATAATCCATAATATGTGGCTGACTTGTAATTGTGTTCAGTTAGCTCAGTTGGTAAAATGCAGGACTCTCACTAAGAAGGTTGTGTGTTTGATCCCACGTTGGGTAGAATTATCTTACTTCAACAAATTGATTATGCAGCGACTGTTTCACATGCTCACAATAAAGCATGTGCTGCATATGCGTGTGTTTTGGTGTTTGAACCGCATCCATCAACCTACAGACGTTTTTTCATTTCCCCAGTATCTCCAGGCAGAGGACAGGGCTCTTTCAGAGGGGTGTCAAGCAGGCTACAGACTCATTTAATGTTGTTCAGAATTTTTCAAAGTAAAAGCTCTCAATTCAACTAAAATAAAGCATTGCTGCAAAAAACAGTCCCATGCTTTTATTTTGCAGGCAAAACCACTAAAGAGGAAGTGATTATGTGAGTAACTGTTGCTGCCATGACAGATCTATTTCAGCATGTTATCAAAGTATTTATTTATTTATTGCCGCTATCGAAGTACCATCATTTGGCAGCGGGCCAGAATCTCTTATGTGGTTTATAATGAACTGTGGTGCAGAAACAGTGACAATGTTTCACACTCTTTACATTTTCCATGTTATCTCTCAGTGGCCAAGTCACAATAACATTTGGTTTCACTGAATAATTAAGTAAATTTAATTTCTTAATATACCTATACCTAAAGAAACCTAATTTCGACACCTTTTGTCCTGTGACAGCCACGGTAGCCATCCTATGCTCTTTGAAAGGTGGGGGGAGGGGCTTGTCAGCTTGTGCTTTTACAGTTTTTTTCTGAATGCTTAAACTATAAAAGTCACTCTTGAAGCACTATTTCTGAAACCATAACCATGTGTTGCTAATGCATTTGGGCACCTGTGTGTATGTGAGTTTTACTGTACTACATGCATGACAAAACACTATAATAACTGTTACGCCCTACACACAGAAAAAGCAAACGCCACAAGTGTTTTTCATTTTTACTATCAGTTAGAAGTTGCTGTTTTGTGTGCTTACTGGGGTTTTCCTGCAATTCTGTGAAACAACATTTGATTGGTTTTACAGTGGTCATTACAGTACATATTACTGAACCAGCACCAGTGCTGTACAGCACTTTCGCTTACTTACCACTTCTCATTTCAAAATAATCAGATGATACCTACAACAGTATATAGCGACTCAGATTTGGTGGAATCTACTGCCCAGCTTACCTCAAGCTCATCCCATGGTTGACAACATGGTCAGCCACAGTCACTCTGATATGAACAGTTATATTCTTGACTCCCCTCCCTCTTCCTCCTCCTGGTCCTCTCCTTGATCCTCCCCTCTCCTCCTCTTCTCTCTTTACCTCCTCATCCATGTCCTCCTCTAATTCTCACCCCTCTAAACCCTCCATTGTTGGCCAAACCAAATGTTTACCTGTTGTCCATTCACACATAGAGCTCCATCTCTGATTGGTGTGTGAACTAAAAATCACAAAGTGTTTCCACATGTGTCAATGTGGAATGCCAAAATAGTGTAGCAAATAATAGTAATTTTTACAGTTTTGAAAGAAGTGTGTTATAAAATTACAAACTGAGTGTAAAGCAGAGAATGTGCATTCAGTTTGGCACACTTAGTAAATGATTTGGCTACAAGCACTTCAAGAATGACTGTTAGTGTTTAAGCATTCAGAAAAAACTATAAGGCCATCCTGATGGAGGTTAATAATGATAACTAGTTCTGCCAGTTAAAATATCAGGGCAGAACGAAAACTTCCATTGATCATTTTGTAGTCTAGCTTTACAACCTATGCTAACAACAAGTCATTCTAGCTGATAGATAAGGCCCATCATTTTTCCTTTTTACTGAAATTTTAATAATTAAAATATCTACTCAGAATTATATTATATCACTCCTTTCCACACACAAGTTGCTGATTTTTGTCAGAGAAAACACTGTACACAGACGCTTACTGTAAAAGAGGTCATCTTAAGATGAGAACTGAATATGTTAATTGATAGCAAATAATTGTTTAAAAATACCAAACCCACTATGGTTGAACTCAGTTAATAAGATCAGTTCTGTGAGCAGAGCAACTCTTCTTGAGAAATACTAAAATCCTAAAGCCTCTCCACCCCTGAAACACAATGAAAATTGTTTTTCGACCACATTTGTAACAAACTCAAATTATTTATTGTGTTGTCACTTAGTTATTTATCTAATAATTTCTTTAACAGAGTTGCAATCCAAACTATGCATTATTGTCAGCAAGTCATTTTGGCTGTCAGTCTTACCAGCATGTTGGGGGCAGAAATGTTTAGCCTTTCTAATGTCCTCGGTCCAGCTGACCTGGTTGCTATGGTTACAGATGATTGAGTCATTCAGCAGGTAGACATGTAGAGAAGCAGCAGAGGTTGTGACCTCTGATCGCTCTCCTCCCTCCTGACTGCAGGTTTGGTTGTCACATGTGAAAGTGCTGCTGATGTTAGAGTCCTGTGTTCTGCAGGTCACAGTGAGGTTACAGGAGTCTGAGCTGCTGGACGCAGAGTCCACTGACAGTTCAACTGGAGACACTGGACCTGAGGAGGAACGTTTGGGTGAAATGTTTTAGAAACATGGCAGCAGATTCTCTCTGTCAGTGTCTGAAATATTAACAAACCTACCTTGAACTGTGACGTTGTATTCAGCTAGTATTCGTTCTTCTTCAGACCCTGTCACTCGTGCAGTATAAACTCCATTGTCTGCCTCTTGTAGATTGTTTAATTTCAGTGAGTATTTTTTCACATCAGTCTCAATCCTTCCAGTGTAATTATTAGAGACTTTTGGTTCTTTATCAGGAAAAAATGTAACTAAAACATCCTTTTGATTGAATCTCCATGAAAGAATAAAAAAGTTCTCAGGAACATCAGCTGTCATGACGTTCAGAAGAACATCCTTTCCTTTCTGCACAAACACAGGAGTCACAGCACTGGAGCCTGTAAAAACAGTAGACACAATAAAATCACTCAATATAAATGTTTTTTAGCCAATACTGAATGTAACTCCATGCCTAGATTTTTGACACGTCGACCATCAGATCAAAATGATGAAGTATCTTCTACTTATGTTTTATTAAGGGTTAGAAAATGTTTTTAATTGGATTTGCCCTCAGGTTTCTTCTTCTTCTTTAATAAAATAATTTGAGCAACAAAAACCAACCAAAAGTCACCAAAATTGGCTGGTGGGTTGGAAATTCCACCCTCTATTCAGGCACATATAATGGCACTCATTGATCTCATGGTGAAAAATCCAATTATCTTCCATCATTTTAATCTTTCAGCCATCTGCATTGGATATTCTCGTCTTAAACATGTCAATTTTAGAGATTTTTCGTAATCAGCCTGGACCCCCATCATTGTGGCTGGCTGTTATATTCTATATTTGTTTTACTGTCAGAAAATCCAATGAAAACATCAAAGCCAGAAATAAAATAAACTTAACAACACAGTAGCCTACAAACAAAGAACTTTAAAAACAAGAAGCATCCAAGAAGAACACATTTTTTAAATGATTAAGGCTTCTTGCCTAATATTTGTTATGAATAAAGCAGGACAAACAGAAAACACGCCCCTGTTAAACACAGTCTACAACAACATCAATATTCTTGTTTTATTTTGTATGCAAGCCTATCAATTCACTTAACTCAATGTCAGACTTATTTTAGATTAGCTGTCTTTCACCATGATGTGTCAGTTAGGCCTACAACACGCAGTTTTGTTTAAATAAAAGGAGGCAATCCAAAACAGGAAATATTATTAGAAAACATGCGTTTTACCTTGCATTTGACACGAATTCACCAGAAAAATAGCACATAGAAACGAAAAAGATCCCATTTTGACACGTCAAATATGAGGAAGTGCCCTTATCCGGCGGCTTGAGCAACTTCTCCAGAGATAGAAGTGCAAAGAGAGAGAGAGGGAGAGACTAGCGCTACATGCACACTGCAGGCCTTACAGCAGCAGTTGGTAACAACTGAACATAGACTACAATGCAAAACCTTCCGCGTCCCTCTCTGCTGCTCGTATCACTCCACTGAACCTCAGCACGTCAATCCAAACCCACAAGAAAGATCCGGTTGCGCTGCCAAATCCATGGCTAAAACTCACCGGGCTCGTTCTTCCCAGAGAGAGCCTCACCAAGACCCCGCTCCTCTTGCCGCGACTGTTCTCATTTGCCCATCGAAAGCTTCGCTGCCCAGGTCGGAGCTTCCCAGACTTCGGAGAGGCATCTGCCACAACGTATAACAACGATATGAACGCCATGGAATCGAACATAATGAGCGCAAACCTCCGTGTGGAGCCGGGATGTGATCACATGTGTTTTTATGCTGTTGTTAGTCATTGTCTTTGTCAGATGGAAAGAGATCAATTACAATGACAAATAAAAAAAAAAATTTGTAGCCTATATGTTATATTGTTCTGATAGACTTTAAAAATGAGAACCTATATATGCTTTAATAACTAGCTGGTGAACATAGACAAATATAAAATCTAAACTTTAGTGCTAATGTAGGATACAACATGTGATTTTTAAAAATAAAAATAGGCAATCCAAAACAGGAATTACTAGTAGAAAAATTGTTTTATCTGCATTTTTCGAATTTCACGAATACACCAGAGAAGTAGCACATAGAATCTAAATAGGTCCAATTTAGTCACATATGAGGACAAAATCTGCCTTTAGGCTGCAGCTGATGTAACTTCACAACATGGTGAGTGTGTGTGGTCATGTTATGTAAGCAAGGGTCATATGGAAAGGTAAAAAGAGAAAGAGAGAGGGAGATGGGTAGATTAATTGTTTGGCTGGCATTTTACGTTACTTTTTTTATATCCTTTTTATTTAACTTAAGTTTTATGTGGGTTAAGGATCATCCGACATGGATTTTAAGATGACCGTAAAAACGCTATCAACGCTACTGACCACAACAAAGCTCCGGTGACTATGCTAGCCGAGATAACTCTGCCCCATGAGGACTTCCTGCAATGGTTTTAAATTATGACAGAATTGTTCTTTGTGGCAATTTTAATATTCATGTTGATGACCCCACCAATGTTAATGCAACTGACTTTTTAAATATGGCCACTTCTTTTAACTTCAAACAACATGTCAAAGGGCAAACACATAACCGTGGTCATACACTGGACTTGGTTTTTACCCTGGGTGTCAGCATTTCCTCTTTGGATTGTTTTTAGCTGCGATTCGCCTGTTACTCATGCCGCCTCACCAAGCAACAAAGTGTTTCAAAGTTTTGCGCATTCTTTCAGAGCCAAAGCCAACACCTGTCTGATTCCAACACCAACAATCTGGTCGATCACTTCAATCATATCTGCTTGTCGTCACTAAATATTACTGCTCCTCTAAAGGTTAGGCCTACGTCTAAAGCTAGTAAACAACCCTGGATAAATGACAGCATTCGCAGCCTAAAAAGGGAATGCAGGAAAGCAGAGCGCAGATGGAAAAAATCCAGTCTCCAAGTCCATTACCTCAGTCTGAAGGATTTATTAATTAACTACAATAACATGGTTAAGGATGTGAAGACACATTATTTTACTGAACTCATTACTACACATAAACACAATGTCTGTTTAAGACTGTGGATCAGGAGGTAGAGCGGGTTGGCCGTTAATCGGAAGGTTGGTGTTTCAATCCTCAGCTCCCCCAGGCTGCATGTCGAAGTGTCCTTGGGCAAGATACTGAACCCCGAATTGCCCCTGGCGGCTGTTTTGCCAGTGTATGAATGTGTGTGAATGGTGAATGCAGATGTAGTGTAAAAGCGCTTTGAGTGGTCGAAAAGACTAGAAAGGCGCTATACAAATACGGAGCATTTACATTTACCCCTGTTTTAGCTTCACTACACTGGCTCCCAGTATGTTTTAGAATTGACTTTGAAATTTTATTGATCACTTTTAATAATTTTCTAAATCAGGTAAAATCATCTCTAAAAAAGAAACCGCCTGAAGCATTTTGGAAGTGTTATTTTTAAATAAAGATGAATAAAATGTTATTTGTTTATTATCTAAAGTCACAAACCAAGTTATCATAGCCCACTCTCTTGTTTCCACTTTCCTTCTGACTCTGTCATTGTATCATAAAGACAGACACCTTATTAAAAAGCTAATAAGTCCTGTATTGGCATCACAAACATCATTCATTAATTCATTCAATTCAAAGCTTCACACACCAAAGCCGTGTTCCCATTAGAATCACTCTGTTTTACATTTATTGTCCACTTGATGGCACAGTAGAGCAAATGAAGCACCGTGAAGCTTCAGCCAATGACTGAACCAATTGGATGGAAAGCTTCAATGCTTCATAAAGCTTCATCTAACCCTAACCCTAGTGCAAAACAACAACCAAAACACTCCTAAACCAAAAACAAAAGGTAAAGAAAAGACAAAGCTCTAAACTAGGTTTCTAATCTCAAAAACAGGAAAAAAAGGGTGCAAACAAAAAGGTTTTCTCACTCCTACACACTGCTAGTGGCTGACACAAGGAAGCTACAACAAAGAAAAAGTCTAAAGCCAACAAAAGAATGTTGTCAACAACAATAAGAATTACAACGCTACGCTAATTAAAATTCAATGTGTCCACTACATAGATTAATTTACAAAGTCTCATCTAATCACAACAGTTCTCTACTCATGACTAACAGACATAACACACAGTACACAGTCGTCATATTTTTGACAGATAATCTGGGAAGAAAATCAGGTTCCTCTGGCTCATCCTGCTGCTCCTTACCATTCAATACCATTTGCAAAACTCTACCACTCCCTTGTCAAAACAGGTAATCAGAATCAGAGCCAGGAGCACTCTCTAATGCATTGTCAATCAGTGTTCGTGCACACGCTGCACAGTGGCATCAGAGGTTTTGCAAACACAATGGCTGAGAAACAACCCCCAGCACTGATGAAACTGTTCAGCAGTCTGAACATATGATGAAAAACGGTCCTTATTTCTTCTTGCTTCTCGTATCACTTTCCTAAGCCCCTCCTTCATCCCACACAGGGCTTGCTCTCCATAGCGAGACCTTCGCCAAGACCCTTAGACACCTCTCCAACACTTCACAGCCCAGGGCAGAGCGCTCAAGGCTTCAGAAGCAGTTGCGACAACACCTAACAGCAGGATGAGCAGAACTTTTTTGCTTGTTTGCAGAACTTCTGAAGCCATGCTGAAGATACTGAGCTTGACTAAGTGAGAGCATGCGCGAGGAGGGGGGCTGTGCAGCATGTGCACAAGTAGGGATTGAGAGACTGCTCCAGGATCTGATTGGTGGTTTTGATCAGGGAACGATGGAATCTTGCAAACTGCATCAGAAGCAACTGGAGGAGCCAGAGGATGATTCATTTAATAGATTATCTGTTTCATGTACTGCAGTCAGAATATAGTGACAGCTTTAGCAAACTTGACAAACTTATGTTTTTTTAAATCCCTACTGCAACTTTAACAGCTCCACCTCAACATATTTGTTACAAGCCTGGCTTGGCAGCTCATTGTACATCCTGTACACTGCAACAGCTGTGGATTCCCATTTACATACAGATAATTTATTTTTTTTTACAGAAGGAGCAAGAAAAGCCAGACTAGTTCAACATTCTCAGGAAGTTTCGATCAGCTCACAAGCGACATCTTCAGCTCTTCTAATTGTGAGTTCTATTTAAAGCTTCATGTAGGCCGGTCGTTATGGAGTCACCAATTATTAGTGTGGTTGGGGAGAAAAGAGGACGAGGAGATGCCGGTTGTGGGGTTCCAGAGCAGGACTGAGCAGAATCTGCTTCAACACTGCGTGCGGACTGAGGATGGAGTGTGTGAGCTGCCGAGTGTTGTGTTGGAGTAGCAGTAACAGACCTGAGTGTATTTATGTAACTGGCATTATGTACTGTCAAAGTTCACTATTTTGTGTTATTTTATGTTGTAAAGAGACTACCAGTTTAGTAGGCTATTTCAGTTTTGCACTGTCCATTGTCCTGAAATGTCACTCCTGCTGTGGAGAAACAGCTCCATTTCTTCTTAATGGAGATTGTAGAATCATCTCTGTATATGCTGTGAGTGTGTTTGATTTGTTTTGATAATGGTACATGGTGCTTTTTTTATAGTAGCTTAGTGTAAACGCTTATAGTAAATTGCAATAAATATGGGTAGCGCTGTCACCTCACAGCAAGAAGATCGCGGGTTCAAACCCCGGTCGCCCCGGCCTTTCTGTGTGGAGTTTGCATGTTCTCCCCGTGTCTGTGTGGGTTCTCTCTGGGTGCTCCGGCTTCCTCCCACCATTCGAAGACATGCAGGCTAGGTTAATTGGTGACTCTAAATTGTCCTTGGGTGTGAGTGTGACTGGTTGTTTGTCTATGTGTGGCCCTGCAATGGATTGGCGACCTGTCCAAGGTGTGCCCCGCCTTTCGTCCAATGTCAGATTGGATTGGCTCCAGCTCCGCAACCCTGTACATAGGATAAGCGGATGACGATGGATGGATGTGTCTCTCCTGGCAGTGAGATAGCAGTTAAACAATGTGTGTATGCACTCATTACCTTTGTTTATAATAAAGCTCAGCTCTGCTCAGAATTGGTCTAGAAGGTGTTTGTTTGCATCACTTCTGGATAATCAAAAGGCAGTAGCAATAATAAATACTCAGCTTTATGTGTGTCTTTTTAGGATTTTATTATTAATGAGACACGTTGTGTTGGACAAAAAGGAGCTCTGTGTATCTGCACTCAATTGCTCTTCCTCAAGTCACCCGGATGTGTGCAAAACTGAATCTGAATTTCAGAAAAGGATTTGAATTATGAGAACTGAATGTGAAAATTTATAGAGCAGAATTTTTGGTAAGGATCAAATACAGTTTCAGAACCACTGAATTCAGTTTCATAATATTACATTCAGTTTCAAGTTTATTGGAACTCTGTTTCAACTTAAGACATTTAATTACAGATTATGCAGTTCAGAGTTTTTCAAGTCAATAATTCAAGTTAAAGAGTACAAATTCAGTCTCTGGTGGCACAATGTTCTGCCCATACGGTGCTTGCAGTATACTTAATGCAAGCACTGTAGGGTAGGGACAGTATAAATATGTAGTTACGTGTAAAATTCCTACCGTATCTTAATTTTGGGTACTGAGTTACATTCTTTTCTCCATTATGTTTTCTGTTTTATAAACAAAATAAAACAAATCAAAAGAAGAAACAACTTCAGTAAAATAAGATAAGTCAAGCGTCTTAATCTTGAAGTTTCTGGTACACGCACCATTATTTGACATTTAACGCTATATACTATTCTTATAATGTTCATGATTTTGTGACTTAAGAAGCCTGGAAGATTATGTGTCACTGACTTTTTCCCCTTTTTCAGCCAGGATGCAGTGCTATTGTTACAGTTACCAGGGCTGCAGCACCTGTTGTATTTATCCTGAAATACAGGACAGAATGACGAGACAGGGAGACATGATCTGTAGTTGATGAAATCTCCAAAATTATTTATTTACATATTCACATACTCATAACACATGTACACAATAAATTCAATTCAGTTCAATTCAAGACCTTTTTAGTTTTTCCGCAGTAAGTTCGTGTGCTGTGTCATATTTACGATGACCTTCAAAGTCTTCAGAGTTGCAGTCCACTTGCAAAGGCCCGTCTTGTATTTTATCAAGCTTGAGTGCAGGTGCTAGCAACAATTTATTAAAATTGCCCCATTGTTTGTATCAGACTGAAGCCAATTGTTTTATTTTCATTATGGATTATTCTGCTATTATCAGTTGATTTGATGTTGATTTGATTTATAAAAATTCTGAAAATAATGAGAAATGCTGTCCGAATGACCCAGAGCGGGGTAGTGTCAGTGTCCAAACATCAAAATGATTCGTTTTTTACAACTGCTTACGCACAAAACCTTTACATGTCACACGATTTTTGAAACTTCTCACTTAAAGAGCAAAACTACACACCAAATCTCCAAAACCATTAGCGATTTCTCAGCTTTTCACTCAGTTTTCAATTGCAAAAGGACCAATTAAAATGCTACACTTCTTCTGCAGGTCATACACACACTCCTCATATGTGCAAACACTAATTGCTTAACTGATCACTAATCAATCACTGCTTTAGTAGGGTTAGGGTTAACACTAACTTTGACCTATAGGCCAAAGTTCAGATTACCTCTTTAGAACAATGGATGTCAACAATGGACAGAGAGCAATGGGAGTAGGAGGGAGAGGCAGGGGAAGCCAAGTTTGAGGAGGAGGAGGAGGGAGAGGCATCTCTGATGAGATCAGGGCCACACTTACAGAGACGCTTTACAGTGGCATCCATAATTCAAACCTTCAGAAATGAGAACAGGTATGCAACTATAACAATTTCTTCTTTATTCAAAAGAATATACTTTTAGACGAAAGAGCTTTATATTTAGAACAACAGTGTGTACATGGTATATCCAAAAATTTACTACTATGACAAAAAGGTTTTTGCTATTTGATGCAAAAGCTTCATTTTGACATGCGTTTATGGCATTTTAAAAGACGTATTTCATTTTGAAGGAGAAATAAGGCATTTTGCATTATGTGTGAGCAGTTTTAAGAATTGAGTTTTTTTTAAAAAGGAGACAGTTTTGAAAACATGTGCAAACAGTTGTAAAAAAATAAAACTGAAACACTACATTAAAATTATTCAAATAATTAAAAGAAAGGCAGCAAATCTTAACATTTGTGAAACTGGAAACATGACATTTTCTGTGCATTAAAAATGAGTTGCCAATTTTCTGTAAATTGACTTATTGATTAATTGACTAATCGTTTCAGTTGTACTTATTTACTTATTTAGAACCAAACATATTGATAAATTCTTCCTGTGTTTTGTTTGTAAAAATCAAGCAGTCACATAAATGTAGTGGAGTAAAAAGTGCAATATTTCTCTCTGAGATGTAGTAGAGTAAAAGCATCAAGTGGCATTAAAAGAAGATACTCAAGTAAAGTACAAGTACCTCTAATTTACTTACAGTACTTAAATAAATATACATTCCACCACTAGTATGGATATCATGTTAGAGGCTGTGAAGAGAGTTGGTGTCAGAGGAAGCGAGGAACAGATAAACAGTGAGACAGAGCGACAAGAGTAAATATTAGTAAACTTGTCCCCATTGGTGTGAGCATAATGCTAAAAGGATGCACGACCGAAGCCGAGCTGGCCTTATAGTTGTTAGACTAGTGAATAATAAATTATTGTCTGACTTGCTGTGTCTTGTGTTCTTGTTCTTTCTCAATGTTTGGCTGTGTTTAGCAAAGTTGTCAACTCAAGCAAAATCAGCCAGAGGCTTCACAGACAGACATTTAACCACAAACTATCTTGAGTTGCTGTTAGCAAACTTACTAGGTAACACACTCTGACATGTGTAACGTTACTGTAAGTGCTCTTGCGTCTGTTGCTGTCTATCTTTGTTGGCTAGTTTGCCACCCAAATCTAAGCAACATTATTCTGCTAATAGGGGTGCCGAGCCGCAGCAAGGTTAGCAGCACAGCAGCCTCTATGGACTTAACGTTAGCTAATGGCAGAGGTGAAGAGTCCAAAAAGAGGAAAAGGAGAGTGGCGAGTTTTAAAAAGGCGCCAAGCTGGCGTTCTTTCTGAGGACACAGTTGGACCAGCAAGTAATATTGTGTAAAGTTACAGTCTTTTCCTCACAGTGAAGAATACAGCTTATTAAGTTTCACACTGGTATCAGATCAGTACTTGGCATCAGCCGATACCACAAACAAACAACAAATTTCAGAAGATGAAAAATACATCTATATAATATAAAATTATAAAACAACATGAAATCAGTTCACACAGATGTATTCACATTCACACAGATATAGTCACATTCTAAATTGTAACTGAAAAGACACTGAAAGGGATACTTTGCGATTCTTACACTTTTACACTTAACTGTTAAATTCAGCGAATATTTCCTCATGGGTTGGTAGCTCTCTGTTTTTTGTGTGCTCTGAAAAAAAATCCAGTTTTCCTACACAGCCCCTGGTTCTGTAAATTGAGCACAAACAAAGCTGCTCGGAGCGAGCAACAGGTGGCGGTGGCGCGCTCAAAGCAATTGAAGAGAGAATAGGTGCGTTTGACTCAATGCGGCGCTGCGTAGCGCTGACTTAACGTGATGCATGCTGGTTAGAAATTGTGTCTGACTTTCGCCGGCGCTGCAAAACGTCACCATGTCACATGACATTAAAACCTTGAGGGAGCAAGGCAGCTGCAGACGCCGAGTCTGGCGGCCGCAGTTACTTTTCCCCAACTGCACCAAGATGGAACAAACTATTGCTTGGTCTCAAGGTATTTTTCTTTGCAAATGCCGTGAGATCAGTCATTGATCTCAGCTCACAGTAAACTGCTGCAGGTAGAATGTGTCCGACTTGACGATGTTGTTTTTATACCCCGCCCCTGCAGTCACCTGCAGCTCCATCAAGTCGGCGAAAGTCAGCCGCCGTCATCTCGAACGCACCTAATAACAAACATTCGAACATGCTGGACTTCATAGGGGACCCTATAGCTGTGAAAATGGCTGAGAAATAGCCTAAGAGGGAAATGAAACAAGTTATAAGACCAGGTGAGGGGGAGACCTGTGTTATAATCTGTGTGGGGTTTCAATGCTGGATAAATCTCCTAGATTTGAAAAGAAAGAAAACCGATTCTGAGGTTGCTGCTGTTTCTGCTGGACAGGTAGGTAGGCTAACGTTAGCTTTGCTGCTCCACATAAACGACAGGGTCACTAATTACTCTCTTATTTGTCTGTTGTCATGTTTCTGATAATCCTAGCTGTTTGCTTTGTTAGCTTTGCCACAGCGGTCAGTGTGTGTGTGTGTGGTAGAGGAGTAATAGACGGAGCGTGTGTGTGGTAGGGTGTCCCAGTGAATGGAGAGAAACGGGTCAGCAATAAGGCTTGTTCAGCAGTAAATGTACGGTAGAAGTTACAGTGGCCGGTGAATAAAGACTGCAGCTTCTCAGGACTAGAGAAGCTCCCGTGTGTTGCTGCCTGTTGAATAATATGAAAGAGGTTAGCCCCAAAGTTAGCACTGACTTAGGCTCTGGAAATAAACAGTCGCTCCTGTGCTTCCCAACTCTTGTCAGTCACTGTATTTTTGTAAAAGCTATTTCAAATAACTCGCTAGTTTTTTACTCAGATGCTGCGTTTGTGATCTTAACGTTACATGTTGTTTGTTTGATGCTGTTTGTTCAATAATTGTAACTATTTAAGTTCCACTCCTATATATTCCTACTGATAAATAAACTAGACTCTGTGTCTTAGATTTAGACTTAGAAAAGTATTTTGCTTCAATACATACAGTATTTTAATATTGACAGGCTTGTTGTCACACCTTCTACAATACTGCTAAAACATGCCCTCTTACTGAGGCTCTCGGACAGCAGATGCTGTGGATTCTGCTATATTTCAGCAGAGTAGGACTGGTTATCATGGCAATGCGCGTTCATAAGTTTGGGGGGGCTTCTGAAGGAGCAGTGAGGGGAGGGGAATGTTTGTTTAGCAGTTGAACTCAAATATCAACAAACTCTCTGCAGAATCGCATAGTATCCCTTTAATGTACAACTAATTGCATTGCTAATAACGTTTTCTCATTGTTTTACAGTCGTTTCTATGAAATGTTTGTGTATGGGAAAAGTATTTTCATACCAAAGCAGGTCACACAGGCATCACTATGTCAATAGTAATATAAACTGTACAAGCTGTGATGGTGCGGTTGGGTTTGTGCTGTTTCTCCAGCTTGGGCAGCACTTAAATACAAACTGGAAATTGCTAGCTGCACAATACCTGATGAATTGTTTCAGGCTCTGGCAGACTTTTTAACATGAGCATACAGGCTCTCTGGCAGAGTCCTGCCTCTCTCAGGTGATCCCACAGGTCCAGTGTGAGGCCCTACCAAGTAGTAGGTGGAGGTTGGAGAAACACCTGAAGTATCATCTGTTGGGATCTGATTCAGACGGTAAGTTGTAGCTTGTACCTGGAAAATAAATCACATCAATTTTGAGCAGAGGTTGTTAGCCATTTGACATGTGAAGTAGTCTACAATTAACAGAGGGTCATATATGTCCTTCAAAAACACACTGCAGCCACACAATCACATAAAGAAAGCATCTACACCACATTGACAGCACATACAGCACCCTGCATTTAGACAAATACACTGAAAACAACAGTTGCAGATTTCACCGGAAGCTCTTTTGCTCAGAATAATCTCAATATTCAGTGTGTAAAAAAGCAGTGCAATAACTTTGGCTCAGAAATTCATCAGGTTCATCAAGAGTGAGATAGTGATGAAAACTTGATGCTTACCGTTTCATATACTGTATTTTTGATGTACCTTCTTTTACCTGCAGGCCAGTAAAAAAAATAGTAAAAAAAAATGATGTTGTTTGCTTTAATTTACATTTCATTTTGAGAGCTTTATCTTTTTTGCTACTTAAAGGTATCCCTTTAAGTGGCGACATTGGGATTTTTAGATGTGGGGCTGTATGAGATACTCATCCATAGTCAGTGTATTACCTGCAGTAGATACAGATCAGCGTGTCCCCAGTTAAGAGAAACAGAGATCTGTAGCAGCACGAAAGCTAAGCAATGTGCTGTGGACTCCTCCTGTGGATACCTCATACAGCCCTACTTCAAAAATCCCGCACTATCCCTTTACCTCCATTACATTTACATTATTTGAACTGCACATACATTAAGTCCAGATTGCTTGTGTCTAAATTACTCAATCTTCAAACAGTAGCGCACTTTAAAGCCTCTATGTGTATGATGACATATTTTGTGATGCTGGTTACTCCTAGAGGTTGTATCAGAAAAGCTGCAATGGCAAAAAGCAATGCATGCAGATTCCCCTAACTTTCCCGCTGGGATCTGGCCTGAGGATGCTAAGACATAATGGGCAATTCTTGAGTTGAGAAATCTAGTAATAGAATAATTTGACAGATGCAATAATCACATAAAGAAATATAGGGGCTTTGCGTTATAACACAAAGGGATTTTACTTCTATGTTAAAATGAAAATGAACTTACATTTTCGTCTCTTTCGATAACAACAAACTGCTGCAACAGTTGCTATGAAAACTATGCTGAAAGGAACAAGCACTGGGACAATAATGTTGTGTTGTTTGTCTTGATCTGTAAAGAAAAAAAAAAGGCCTGATTTAAGTCATGCAACATAAATGAGAGTGTGCTACTGTAGCATTGCATATTGCCAGCTTGTGCTTTTGACAAACTACAGATTTGGTTATACAAATTTCTTGGTAACAGACGTGATCTGTAGTAAGAAATATTTAAATTTGTTCAATTAAACTACAATGGGTAAAGCCAAACTGTCACAAATTACAACCAACCAAAGGTCACTGAATTAGCTCATGTATGATTTGTTGAACTGCCACTGCAACACTCTACACACAAATCCCTTCATTTCTCATTGCCTACACCATTTTTTAACTTTCAGTCATACCAGCATGGTAGAAATTATGAATCTGAATTTGTCATGCTGTTGTTTCAGCTGACCTGGATACTATGGTTACAGATGATTGGGTCATTCATATAAAAACATTCTAATAAAGTATAAAACATATATCTGCTGTAAGTTAACCTAACTCCAAACTATACATTATTATCAGCAAGTCAATTTGTCTTCCAGTCTTACCAGCATGTTGGGGGCAGAAATGTTCTGCCTTTCTAATGTCCTCGGTCCAGCTGACCTGGTTGCTATGGTTACAGATGATTGAGTCATTCAGCAGGTAGACATGTAGAGAAGCAGCAGAGGTTGTGACCTCTGATCGCTCTCCTCCCTCCGGACTGCAGGTTTGGTTGTCACATGTGAAAGTGCTGCTGATGTTAGAGTCCTGTGTTCTGCAGGTCACAGTGAGGTTACAGGAGTCTGAGCTGCTGGACGCAGAGTCCACTGACAGTTCAACTGGAGACACTGGACCTGAGGAGGGAACGTTTGGGTGAAATGTTTTAGAAACATGGCAGCAGATTCTCTCTGTCAGTGTCTGAAATGTTAACAAACCTACCTTGAACTGTGACGTTGTATTCAGCTAGTATTCGTTCTTCTTCAGACCCTGTCACTCGTGCAGTATAAACTCCACTGTCTGCCTCTTGTAGATTCTTTAATTTCAGTGAGTATTTTTTCACATCAGTCTCAATCCTTCCAGTGTAATTATTAGAGACTGTTGGTTCTTTATCAGGAAAAAATGTAACTAAAACATCCTTTTGATTGAATCTCCATGAAAGAATAAAAAAGTTCTGAGGAACATCAGCTGTCGTGATGTTCAGAAGAACATCCTTTCCTTTCTGCACAAACACAGGAGTCACAGCACTGGAGCCTGTAAAAACACAAAAAACATTTAAAATCACTCTCAGTAGATTTTTCTTAAAAAATGTAATATAACTCAGTTCAAAATTATTAAGTATCTTCAGCTTAAATGTAAAAAAAATGTAATGACTTTGTCTCATGATACAGCTTTCCTTAGCAAACTAAACCCAATGAGAGTAAGATGTTAATCAAAGTCGTTCTATTTCTTTTTAATATTACAGAGCCTCTTCATTCTGTTTCACCTGAAAAACAGGGGAACCCACCCTCCACCCAACCACAGCTTTAAATCCCAGCTCCATCTGTCCATGTGTCAAAGGGCATTGAGGAAAAACCCCTAATTTTGAACTTAATTACGTGATTAATTAAGTTCAACCATAGTGGGTTTGATGTTTTTAAACAACCATTTCCATCAGCAGAGCAAGTCTTCCTTGAGTATTGCTAAAATCCAAAATCCTACCCACCCCTGAAACACAATGAAAAATACACAGTTTGAGATGATTTGAGCTTTGTGACATGGTGCATGGATGGACATGGTCAGCAACAATACTCGTGAACCGCTGATACAAGGCACGATGGATCCATGCTTTCATGTTGTTTACACTAAATTCTGACCCTATCATCTGAATGTCACAGCTGAAATCGAGACTCGTTAACCAGGCAACGTTTTTCCATTTTCTATTGTCCAGTTTTGGTGAGCCTGTGCAAATTGTAGCCCTAGTTTCCTGTTCTTAGCAGACAGGAGTGGCAAGGTTCGGCGTGTTGTGCATTCAGAGATGGTGTTCTGCATACCTTGGTTATAACAAGTGGTTATTTAAGTGACTGTTGCCTTTCTGTCATCTCGAACCAGTCTGACCATTCACCTCTGACCTCTGACATCAATAAGGCCTTTTTATCCACACAACTATTTTTTCTTTTTCGGACCATTCTCTGTAAACTAAAGATAGCTGTGCGTGAAAATCCCAGTAGATCAGCAGTTTCTGAAATACTGTCTGGCACCAACAACCATGCCACATTCAAAGTCACTTAAATCCCCTTTGTTCCCCATTCTGATGCTTTTGAACTTCAACAAAACCACATTTACATACCAAAATACAATGAGTTGCTACAATGTGATTGACTGATTAGTTATTTGTGTTAACAAGCAATTGAACAGGTGTACCTAATAAAGTGGTCAGTGAGTGTATCAAGGTGTCTCACTGATTTCAAGGTGATGCTGCAATAATCAAGTTTATGTTTTCTCAATTATCTCAAAAACAGGTTGACCTAGAGTCAAAATAAATCTTCCAATATATTAATCTTTCAAGTCACCTGTGTCTGGTCTTCAACTATATACAAAGTTAAAGATTTTCACTCGGACCACGATTATTGCCGCTTGCAGATATATTCTATGTTTGTTTTACCATCAACAAATCCAATGAAAAGACCGAAGCCAACAATGAAATTATCCTAAGAAGTTTTGTCAAAACTTTTTGTTGTTGTTGTGTTCAGGATAAATAGTTTATGCTCTTGCCTTATATTTGTAATGATTACAGCAGACAAACAGAGAATAAGGAGAAATATGACAGGTCCCACTGTGATACTATAGCCTTCAACAATATCAGAAAGCGGTGTGATTTTTATGTTACGACTATCCTTTCTTCTTCCCCATTTTGTTTCATTAATTGAATGTCTTTGAATTGATATTTAAGTGCTATTGTACAAAAAACTGATTTTTTAAATAAAAGGAGACCATCCAAAACAGGAATCAGTAATAGAAAAAATATATTTTTACCTTGCATTTGACAGGAAGACAGCAGAAAAATTGCACATAGAAACGAAATGGGTCCCATTTTGTCACAATGAGGAAGTGATCGGCCTTCCGCCTTTATGCTGCAGCTCAAGAAACTTCCACAGGAAGTGTGTCATCATATTATGGTAAGCGGGGTCCTTTGGTAGAAAGAAGCTTACCGAAAACAGTGACAAAGAGAAAGAGACATAGACCTAGGTAGACAAATCATTCGGTTCGCATTTTGCCTTTACTTGACTGCCAGAAAATGTGGATCTTACACTACATTGTCCCATGACTGAAACATCCTCTATTTGAAACCACTCCCTCTTTACAGTATCACTGTTAAAAAGAAGCAGCTTGAAATGGCAGTCTTTTGCTAAATTTTTATTAAATTATTATTATTTCAATAATAATAATAATAAACTTGATTTCTAGAACACTTATTAGGGTCAGTTTTTGTTGCTGTGCCTTTTGCGTACAAATCATGTTGTATTTTGTCTAAATTTGGACAAATACAAGTTCCATTTGGTTTTTCATGTAAGGTCAGTTGTTTATTATGAATACAATGATATTGGCTTCTAAATGAGGGATGAATAATAGTTGTATTTGTTTTTTTAAGCATTGATTCAAGAAGTAGGCCGACATTGGAATTTTGCAATGTCCCCAGTGTTCATTCAACTTAGATCTGAAAAAATAACTTAATAACAAAATCTATTTAATCAAAAGTAGTTTTTATCAAAATGGTTAACTTTTGTACAAATAAGGTCTTATGTTTGTCCCCAGCGACCACTGTCCACCCTGTTGAGCTGCATTACTGTCTCTTTTTAAATGGCATCACTCTCATAAGGTGACGTCTAACCAGTGGAGGAAACTTTTGGTTAGCAATTTTCTAACTCTCTTACTATTTGATTTGGCCCTTTATAAATGAGTTTAAACTGTTACTGTATCAAGCCTGAAAATGGCACATCTGTGTTGGTCAGGTGTGTTCAGGCAAATTGTTGTGGCAGCAGCAGTGTTGGGGGTAACGTGTTTTGTAAGGCGTTACTGTAATCACATTACTTTTGTCTGTAATGCAGTAATGTAACACATTATTGTTGATAACATTACAGTTACTAATAACAAAACCGTCGCATTACTTATTAACTGGTTCTTCAAGTATCCACATGAGGGGAGGAGAGAAAAATAAATCAAACTTCCCTTTTCGTGCATGTTTGCCTAACACTTTTCCGACCTCACTTTTGACTTTAGCGCCAGTTCATGAGGATGCAGAAATGGCAGAGCTGCTAAAGATGTCTTTCAAGGAGTGGAAGTGGGCTATTGTAGCCTATTAGTTTTGTGAAAGGACAGCGATGCTAGTAGTAACTGTAACTACTATTATGTAATCCATTACATTTTTTGAGTAACTACCCCAACACTGCAGCAGTCACTTCATTGATTAGCCTATTAAAATCTCCGACAAGCCGACAGGATCGGTCAGGATCTAATGTTAAATTATGTTCTGCGTTCTTCTACACACCCAAAAGGTCTCATACACAGTCCTTGGTTCATACAGTGAAACTGTTGGGAATAAAGCAGCCGTCCTCCTGATCAGTCCTGAGCTCCATCAGAGCGTCTTACTTATTTATTCCAGAAGCTAGAAGTTGAATTCTCTGTCCTCTGGAGAGTTTTCTCTGTAACGTCAGGTTTATAACTACAGTTGTTTTGTTTTGCTGCTTAAATTGCCCTGATATTTTCTGTGACTTTATTGCACACACGTTTTAAATTACTGACTGCAGCCTCTCTATTCATGAAAGTTAATTGTACGGTAATAAAACACAAAATAAAGAAATCACTGTAGGGAATAAATGTGACCCACGACCATTTCATCATAGTTTATCATAAAGCAGCGCAGCACCGGGTCCAGACTTTTCAGACGGCGTCTGTGGCTGTTAACAGACTCCAGTCTGCAGTGAAGTTCAACACTTGATAACCACAGAGCTGCAGAGTAACATTAGGCTTTATGATCAGAGACAGTTTTTATATCATGTCCACACCTCTTTCTATAACCCCTTCTCTGCTGTGAGTCTGACATTAAATCAGTCAGTTGATGGTTTTAATAATGCAGTACGAGGTACAAGCGCACCTGGCTTTAACAGGAATACGGAGACGAAACTCTGATTGGCGTATTGCACATTACGCATTGAAATGGAAATATGTCCTTTAGTGAGTCTTCTGAAATAAAGAGTCCAGTCCAGACGTCTTTTAAGGGTTTTATTCTTTGCAAAGGGTCAGACAAACATACAGAGTGCAAACAGTCTGCAGAGTGAAACAGGTGACTTTATACTGTAAGGGTATTACGCAGCTGTGCAAGGGAGGAAGGGAGTAGGGACCAGCTGTCCTGAGATGAAGGCCTATCAAGGACAGTCTGATAAGAAAACTCTCTAACGAGCATCTTTCCCATGGGAAACTTCACCTTGCTGTAACATAATAAAATAATCAAATACCACACAGTGAAACACTGGTCTATTCTGATGAAGCATGCAGGGTGAAACAGTAAACTAAAATGTCAAATTTCCATCACAGCATAAACACACCCATGGCAAATTTACAGACTAAGTACAACCCTTTTGGACCATGCACCTGGCACACTGACACTTTTTTCCGCTGTTAAACTAGCAAACTTGGAGTTTGACACCAAACGCAACTGCGGCACGTGGTTCAAAGTGTGCGCTTAGATCGTTAAAACAGGGCCCTCTAACACAGCATCAATCAATGCACGTGCACCACTTGTGAGTTTTTGGAACTGCTACAGCCTACAAGATGAAATAGATATCTAGCTAAATTTACAATGTTAGCAAGCCCACTTGTTGAGTCAGCCAGGGTATTTACCTTTTCATTTTATTTATTAATTTAAGTGTTTCAGTTTTATCTCCCGAACTGTTGTTTTTAGCCTTTACAGTCAGTATATCCTTCTGAGTTGGGAAAAATACTATGGGCTCTATCTTGCAAAGTGAAGCACAAGTGCATTGCTACCCGGAGGAAAAATCTTTTGCTTAGAATAGTCTTGTATTTACCTCTTGAGAAAACACTAAGATCTCAATTGTTTTTGATGATAATAATAATAATAAATAATAATAAACTTTATTTTATAGAGCGCCTTTAAAGGCAGCTTCTCAAAGCCCTGTACATAAAATCACAATCCACAGAAAAATACAACAAATAAAAGTGAATAAAAATAACAACAACAACATTAATAATAAAAATTATCTAAAACAATCATAAAAAGACATCAGCAACCGAATGCAAGTTTTAAAAAAGTGTGTCTTGAGAAGAGCTTTAAAAATGCCAAGGGTCTGGGCTTCCCTGAGTTCAGGAGGAAGAGAGTTCCAGAGTGAAGGAGCATCACTTCATTCTGAATTGTTGCTCCTGAAACCCCTTTAGAGAAAGGATGAGATAAAGCGTGATTGAGGTTTTCATACTGAATTGAATGGAGATTACAATAGGGGAAATGGAAGAGATCTCATCAATGTATCTTTTTGAGTTGAGTAATGCCTTGCTTATTGCTCCTAAAAAGCAGTTAGGAGCACTAGGGAGATGTTAGTGAGCTGGGTTGTATTTCCTTAAAGTCAGTGCTTGAAGAAACTTACCAGAAGCTTGTCCTGAGCTAGATTTGAACCCTGCTTCTGATATTCAAGGGACAACAACACTGCCACTGCTCCACTGAGTTACAATAACAGTGATCAACTGATACTGAGTACTAGTAATGTGCGATACCACTTAATTCCTATACGATCCAATACCAAGTAATCCAATACCAAGTAATACCCAGGCTGGTATTGCCGATACCGATACCCATACCAATACTTTTTACATATTTTATTTCTAGTATAATGTAACCTCCCCCCTCCCGTTTCTGTATTTATGAGAGAAATAAGGAGTAGGCTGTAGACTTACTAATTCAAAATAATAGCTGCATAATGACAAGCCATCAAACTATATATCATATTCTTTAATTATAATAAAAATATCCTGCTCAGAACTGCCGCTTCATAACATCATCCTATTATTGTGACAGACTTAATCTCAGATCTTTAGCAAAGTTTGCAGTGTTACCAAAGTCTTTCACTGTCTTTGCACACACATCACACACAGCAGCATTATTACCTTCACTGCTAAAATACAGCCAGACGTGACTGTTTTTACAGTCAGCCAGAGTCAGTATTCAATCGCGGGAAATGTAAAGAGCTGCAGTGGCTCACTTCAAAGAAGCTCCATCACAGAGCCGTAGCGCAAGCATGACTTTGACAGGCGGAAGGACAAGTAGTTCCTATCAACCGAGTATAATTATCATCCTGGTAACAGTAAGATAATTATGATAAAACACACACTCACTCCAAATGACTGAGTTTAGATATTGATCCTTTATGAGTATCGATCCTCAAGCAGGAAACGCTGGTATCAGAAATATCGATATTTTCGGGTCGATCCGCACATCACTACTGAGTACAATTCCCCTCCTATTCAGAAAAGGAGAATTACTATATATTACTATTATTATATCCACAAATAAAGTCCTCAATATTCTACTCAAGTATAAATGTATTCCACAGTGAATGTACTTAAGTATCAAAAGTAAAAGTGCTCATTCTGGATGGCATTGTTGTTTCTCAGTTCTTGCGTGCATTCAGTCCTTAATGAATTCATCTCTGAACATCTTGTCAAAGTTATGCTGGATGTGACTACCTTAACAAATTGGAAAACATAAAATTTTCATAAAAAAAAAAAAATTACATAAGTATTTTCATTGACAAAATATATTTTATCTTCTTTCTTCTCAGTGACTTGGAACAGGGTTCAGATAAACAGCAATAAATACAATAAGTACAATGCAGGATTTGAAATTCAAGGGGGTAAAAGTATAAAGCTTCCTAAAAAACAACTCAAGTGCAAGTATCTCAACATTTGACTTAAGTAAATGACTTGAGTAAAATATCACTAAGGTCACTAAGACAAAACTGAGACATACACTATCTTGGAACCTTTTTCTGATCCACATTCTGGAGATTCATACATTCTCAGTTCAGACTTATTTACGATAATTTAAAGATCTTGTCTTTTGATCAGAGTAAGAGACACAGGCCCCATCCACACTACTGCCTTTTCGTTTTCAAACGGAGACCTTTTGCTACGTTTGCACCTCCTATCCAGACTAAAACGGGGAAAACGAAGACCTAAAATGGAGGAGTTTGGACACGCTGCCGACCCCGTTTTGCGTTTCAAAACTCCGGAGCGCGTTTTAGCGAAGACGGGCCAAAACGGAGGACTTTAGAAACGATGACGCAGCCGCTCACACTCTCTGATTGGGTCTTATAAGTCATGCAAAGCAGAAACACATTTAGTTTTGGTATTTTTATTATAATATTCTGTACCATGCAAATAACACTTAGGCCTATCTGCCTACACTTGTAGTCTACTGTACCGTTTGTAAACTAAAATGTAGTAGTGTGGATGGGGCCACAGATCAGTTAGATAGTGACCTAGTGACCTTAAATTAGACTTATTTAAGAGAGTTGAGAGATCTCTTCTTTTGATCAGAGTAAGACATACATGAGATTGTATATGGTTCCTGAGCAGAACTTGAGAAGTAAGAGAAAAAGCCCCACCTTAGTGTTAAAAGTAGCTCATCTGTGTACATTTACTTTTATTCAAAGTGACTAGCATTTGAGGAACAACATACAAGCATCAATAAATCATCAATACAGTAAAAGGTCTTATTAAAGCCACTGATGTTTTTCCCCTTTTTCAGCCAGGAATCTATTGTTGCTATTGTTATATGCTATAAACAGTTTTCTTTATCCTGAAATAATGGAAAGAATGTGAGACAGATAGACGTGGTCTGTCGTTGCTGAAATCTCCAAAATTATTTATTTACATATTCACATGCTCATAACGTGTTCACAATAAAATCCCAAATTCAAAATATTTTCGTAAATACTTTCATCTCTCAAAATATGTTTTGGCTATTATTACACTGTAAAATGCACTGATACACGGACAGCATTAAGTATTACCCAGACTTGCTAACACTATAACAATATTAATCACAAAACATATACAAATGTGCACACTTAAAGAGGTGGTATTATGCTCATTTTCAGGTTCAAAATCTTAATTAGGGGTTGTAATTTTCAAAAAACACCATATTTTTCTCATACTGCACATTGCTGCAGCTCCTCCTTTCACCCTGTGTGTTGTACACTCCGCTCTTGAGCTACAGAGTGATGCATCTTACTTTTTTGGGTGTTGCACATGCACAGTTCTCATGTAAGGACTACTAGCCAATCAGAAGCAGAGAAGGGCGGGTCGTAAGAAACAAGGTAGTGTGATCCAAATCAAAGCCGCTTCAGACTGCGACCGTAACCTAGCATTTGGTATAAGTTACTCACAAGTCCACAACCACACAACATCATTGTTCCACATCTTACAATCAGGACTAAACTTTGAACTGTGTTCTGATGATCTATGCTGCCTTGCCGAAAAATGCTACCATAGCGCAAATCGATAGACTCGACTCTACTCGGCCCTGCTCCTTTTTGTATTGCAGATAGTACCCGCAGATAGTACGTAGCTCGTTGCCATAGTGACGCCACACACAACTGCCGCGACGTAATGTTCAATGCGACACACACACACCAGCGATCCACACAGCTCTCTCTTTTTTAAGTTAAAACGTTTCAACATTACTCAGAATGTAAAGACAGATAAGCGGTATGAAAACCTTCCAGCTGTGTTTTCCTCTGCCGTTGTTGCTGCAGCGGTCTGTGTGACGGCGGGAGCAGAGGGCTCTGTGAGCGGGCGGCTGGCCGGCCTCACACGCTCCTCCCGCGGGTTGGTACAGGCTTCCCTCGCAGCCACTTGCGGAGCTCCTCAACTCCGACAATATTCAAGCACATTTTTGTTCCGCTGTCACTTCTTGTAAAACTGTCAACATTCGAAATCTACACAGCTGATTTCTCACCTCATCAGCAGTCTGTATTTTTTCACGTTACATTTTAGTATCTCTCAGCTCGCTTGGAACCTCGACGGAGGTGAGGTGATGGAAAAAAAGTACCTGGAAGCAGGTACAGGTGCAACATTTCTACAATGGAAACCCAAACAAAGGCGAGTCGAGCCAAAGGGCCTCCGCTCAGACTAGCTTGGTTTGAGGGCGTGCCTGACCCCACTTTATGACGCGTTTTCATTGTGATGTCACAAGTAAAGGAAGTGAAGGGCTGGACTACAAATGAGCTGTTTTCAAGCGGTTCAGAGCAGTGTGGGTGATGGGAACTCCCTTTGGGCTGGACTTTGGGCTTTTTCACTTTGCAAACCTGTTACATGAACAGAAAAGAGATATAACTCAATATAGGAGAGGAAAAAAGCCAAACAGCATAATACCACCTCTTTAAAACATTTTCAACACAGTTTTTAAAAATAACACAATTCAAAAATAGTATGACATGCCAAATAGGGATGCAACGATCTGATATTGAAATCAGATATTGTCCGATTGACCCATATAGCTATATCGGGTATCGGTGACAAAGGGCGAATCTATTCACTTCAATTACGCGTACTACAATTATGCGTTAGCAGTGCGCCAGTAGACCAGAACATTTTGCTAGGAGAGCTAACTTAGCATTTTTGTACTTCAGCAAGCCAGCTATAAGAAGAAGAAATATATGTACAATGTAATTTCTTTGGAAGAAGCTATCTCTCTATTCTCAGTGTGGATATCATACTGCGAGGCTGCAAAGAGAGTTGTTGTCAGAGCAAGCGAGGAAGAGATAAACAGTGAGACAAATCAAGCAACTGGACAAGAGTGAATATCAGACTGACTTTTACTGTTGGCGTGAGCTAAAAGCTAAAAGGATGAAGTACAGATGCCAAGCTTTTTTCTGTTGGACTAGTCAGTAATAACTTATTAGCTGGCTTGCTGTGTCTTGTGTTGCTGCTCTTGCTTGATGTTTGCCTGTGTTAGCAAAGTTGTTTGTTGCTAGTTTTTGATTTTGGGGTGTACTCACACTAGGCGATCCGTACCATGCCTGAGCACATTTTACCCCCAAAGTCTGGTTCGTTGGCCCATTGTGATCGCTCCATGCCTTGCCCGTAAAAGAAATCCTGTATCTATATGTGGCGGTCAGCGTTGATACTGTGGCGGGCCGCCGCAAACATATAAATGTATAGAAAACACTGACCCAGTGATGACGTAAACATGCTCCCACTCGGATCGTTACGCACAGTGTGACTGCAGGCCAAAAGGGGAGTGGGGTCATGGGGAAATCGTGCTTGAGCACGATACAAGTCAACTGGGCCTAATGTGAGTACGCCCTTAATGTAATCATAAAAAATGCACATGTACAACTGTCTTTATACACTCACCGGCCACTTTATCAGGTACACCTATTCAATTGTTTACACAAATAGCTAATCAACCAATCACATGGCAGCAACTCAATGCATTTAGGCATGTAGACGTGGTCATGGCAACTTGTTGAAGTTCAAACCCGAGCATCAGAATGGGGAAGAAAGGGAATTTAAGTGACTCTGAACGTGGCATGGTCTGAGTATTTCAGAAACTGATGATCTACTGGGATTTTCACACACAACCATCTCTAGGGTTTACAGAGAATGATCCGAAAAATAAAAAATATCCAGTTGTGTGGATGAAAATACCATGTTGATGTCAGAGGTCAGAGGTGAATGGGCAGACTGGTTCGAGATGACAGTAAGGCAAATAGTCAAATAACCACTTGTTATAACCAAGGTATGCAGAATGCCAACTCTGAACGCACAACACGTCGAACCTTGAAGCAGATGGGTTTCTGCAGCAGAAGACCACACAGGGTGCCACTCCTGTCAGCCAAGAACAGGAAACCAAGGCTACAAGCTAGGTGTGCCTTGCTAGTACAGTGTGCACTAACATGCATGTATGTGTGAGAGTGTGTTTGGACCACAGTCTATGGTTTGGACTGAAGTTTGACTGTTTCAGGATCTGGCCCTTTCTACATAAGCATACATGCTCTCTGGCAGAGTCCTGCCTCTCTCAGGTGATCCCACAGGTCCAGTGTGAAGCCCTACCGAGCTGTAGGTGGTGGTTGGAGAAAGACCTGAAGCATCTGTTGGGATCTGATTCAGAGGATGGGTTGTAGATTCAACCTGGGAAATAAATCACATATTTTGAGCAGAGGTTGTTTTTACTTTACACTTTATTTCTAATTGTGCTATTATACACTATTAACATTTGAAGTAGTCTCACTACACTTAACAGCAGGTCATATATATCCTTCATAAACTACAAACTATTTTACCATTCACTACAAAAAACCTAAGATGCATAAAATGGCTATAAAACAAATATTTAGGTGTTTTTCATCAAGAGCAGAATGAGGATGGTTGGAGATGGTTTCACTGTGTCTAAAGAAAATGTTTTAGTTTAATGCCTCAAACAAAACTCTTAGCTACGAGAGCACAACACACTGCAGCTTAAACAGAAGCACATAAAGAAAGTGTCTACACCACTTTGACAACACATGCACAGAAAAAGACAGTGAAAGCTACAATTTTACTGTACTTACTGTTTACACAACTATCACAAACATCAAGGGCAGATTTCACTTGAGAGTCCTTTGTTCACAGTACTCTCAATATTCACTGTGTAAGAAAATGCAGAAGTGTAAAACCTTTGGCTCAGTATGAAGTCAGCTGTAGCCTAGGTTACCTGGTGTGTGTCAAATTACAGGGAGAAGAAAATACATGGCCTAATGTAAATAACATTGTTGAAGTATTTTCGTTTTAGACATGAGTATGTGATATTGATGGATTTGTGAAGAGGCTTTTGGAACATTTGCTTTTTTGCAATCACATCTCCTAAAAAATTTATTTTTTGTGGGGTCATGTTGAGGTCAGTAGGTAGAGCATGCCCCCCATGTACTAAGGCTCAGTCCTTGTTGCAGCGGCCTGGGTTTGAGTCTGACTTGCAGCCCTTTGCTGCATGTCGCTCCCTCTCTCTCTCCCACATTTCCTGTCCCTCTCCATGTACTATCTCATTAAAGACAAAAGCACAAAAAGAGGTACTTTTTGTTTCTAACAATGTATAAACATAATGTAAAAACTTTTTAAAGCGAACAACACATACACAGCATAGACAAATGCACAGCATCGTGGTGCATCAGGAAATTCATCAGGTCCAAAGTTTCACATTTCAGCATAAGCAGCACAACCAGTGACGGGCATGTGGAAAGCAGCAGGACCTGGAACAGCAGATTGATGCAGAAGTTGGTGTAGCGAAGAGTCACAGGTCTGAATTGTTGAAATTCTCGAAATTCTGTCCCTGTGCTTGACAAACAAATTTGGGAGAGTGATTTTAAAAAAACTTGACACTTACCTGAGGAGTTGCATATATTGTGTTTTCAATGTTCTCTCTTTTGTCTGTAGATCAGTAATAAAAAATCATGTTGTTTGCTTAAATTTACATTTCATTTTGAGATCTTAAAGGGATAGTTCAGGATTCTCCAGCAGTGTAATACAGCAAGCTGTCAAGTTGCGCTTAGGTGTAGAAATGAAGTTCCGGTTGAGAAAATGTAGTTCCAAAGGAAATGACTGTGTGATGGCAAGGTAAAGAGCTGAAAATATTAAGCACATAGCATACACTTGAACTGATATTGATTTTATTTTGGTGGGCCATCTTTCAGGTGGCTAAAATACGTTCTGATGACCCTGTCCACAGCAGCACATTGCTTTGCTTCTGTACCAGGACAACTCTCTGCTTCTTAGTGTTGTGTCGTTCAAAGAACGTTTCGTTCATAAGACCTAATCGTGTGTATGACTCGGGAGGAACGGGTTGTCTCAGTGAGTGATTCGTTCATTTTCACGCATGCGTGAAGGATCTTGGACTCTTACGTTCACTCGTCACACGGCAGCTGCATGGGCTCCGTCAGCACAGGAAACAGTATTGATTAGTTCACGACTCTCAACTGTCGGTCTCTGGGTTTGAGTCGTTCATTTGTCACGTGATAGCTCGGCTACAGGGCTGTGGTAAGCAGGCAGCACAGGAAACAGAACTGATTAATTCACGACTCTCAACTGTGGGTCTCTAGGTCTGAGTCGTTCATTTGTCACGCGACAGCTCCTACTGTGGAGCAGGAATGAACGACTCGTTCACCGCTCACATGGGTCCTCAGTCTTTCGTTCATTCTGCAGGCTGAGTGACAGCCAGCGCCGGAGAATGAGAGGAAGGTCGGCTGTCAGGTAACAGTCACTGGACTGATTTTATATAGCTATTTTGTTAATTATGTGACATTTTATAAAGCACAACATTATTACAGTGCAGTGATGTTGTGCTAAGTTATAGTTTTAACACAGCCGTACCATAACTTTAGTCCTGCTAGTGTTTACAGCTAACAGCTGATGAGAGTTGTTCTGGGTCCGCTCCACTTCAGAGCCCTGACAAGGTTCTACCGGGAGCCGAATTACCTCCGAGGTCGTCTCCTCTCCAAAACAAACAGACCCGGTCATTAAAACATTAAAACACAGCCACATAGCAATGTTAGCGTTAGCTCTGTAAACAGCTAACAGCTGATCCAGGTCCGCCAGAGAACGCAACTTAACTTTTCCTTTTTATTTACCAACAGAGCCGTGCTGTTGTTTCACAGCTCATGACTGGTGAACAACCTGCAGTGTTTGAGAGCGATGTGCTCATGTGTGTTTCTCTGGATAGTGAGGTTAGGCTACTGTATGAATGAGCACTTCAGAGATAATGATAGTAATTATATACATAAGCCTTTAAATGGCTGGTCTGGTTGTATACTCTGGAAAGATTGTGAAAATGGATGGATTTAGCCGGAGTAGTGGATTGCATATAGACAACATATTTCTGTGGGTTTTACATGGTTTGAATTTGGTTGTGGGCCCAGATGGGTTTATATAATGATGATAGAGAGTGATCAAGAGGTGAATTTGTGTGTTAGACTTTGACAATTAAAGCAAGCCAGGCAGCCTTCCGCGTTTTAGAACAGTGCTGTTTTTTAATCGCCCACTAGAGGCTGCAGCGCCAAAATTAGCCAGCCTAGTTCAAATGAACGAAATGATTAGTTTATTTTAATGAATGAGATTTGGAGATTCGAGTCTGTCAAAAGAGTTGAACTTGCCATCACTACAGCTTCTCCAAACTGCAGACACGCTCACCACCATCTATTGCATGCTCTAATACACTGACAATGGATAAGTACCTCATATAGTCCCACTTCAAAAATACAGAACTATCCCTTTAACTGCATTACATTCATTTTACTTGAGCTGCACCCACATTGAGTCCAGATTTTGTGAGTCTAAATTACTGAATTTTCACACAGTACATTTTAAATCCACCAGAAAACAAATAGGACTTTGCAGATTGTACTTCTGTCTACTATGTTAAAATGCACACTTGAACTTACATTTTCTTTTTTTTTTGCTCTTTTGATGATAACAGACTGCTGCACCAATTGCCATGGGAACTGCTATAAAAGCAACAAGCACTGGGACAATAATGTTGTCGTCTTGTTTACCTTGATCTGTAAAGAAAAACAAATGCCAGATTAGAAAATGAGGCCTGGTTCAAGTCACCCAACATAGCTACTGTAGTGTAAGTGAGCTACTGTGGCATTACATCTAGCCACCTTGTAGTTTTAACAGACTGCAGTTTTGATTGTTCAAATTTCTTGGTAACAGACCTGATCTGTGTAAGAAATAATTTAATTTGTTCAATTGGTAGAGTCAAACTGTCACAAATTACAACTACCAGCCTTCAAAAGGTAACTGAATCAGCTTGTTGATATACCTGCCTCTTGGTTTTATCATCCTGGTAAAGGTTATTAATGTTAGTTCTGCCATCAAAATATCAGAGCCGCACAGAAAATTCCACCGATCATTTGCTAGTTTAGCTTTTTCTTGTTGAGAACATTTTTATTGGTTTCATGTTGACAGAATACCATATATACATAAACAGATATACTCACTCACTCCCTCACTCTTGTTGAATTGAAGCTGTCTTGTACATTATTTTGCAGTGTACATTAGTTGAATTAATATGGCTTCACTTGCTCATGGACAATCATCTTACTTTCTAGTTCATCAAGACATGCTTTTGTTGTAATATTAGCTATAGCAGCAAGAGAGTTGTATCGCTGTCTGGAGATGCTGGGCTGGTCTGGTCTGGGACCGTCTCATCTTCTCATGTTTACTTTGCAGCAGCAAGAAGCAACAGTTTGCTAACACAGAACCTAGCTAATGGTAGTTACATTACTTGTGTTGTTGTTCACTCTATATCATGGTATTTGGATTTCTCCAGGAACACTTACCCCACCTTTAATGATGCAGAGAAAAATCATGACTTATTAATATTTCTTTATCGGGATATATATCCTTATACTGTATATCCCGATACAGAATATCCCAATATATTGGGATATGAAATGACCTGTATATTGGCATATGAGATATTAGTTATATCCCACAGCCCTATTGTCAGGTGGTTGTTTTGGCTTTCAGGCTTACCAGCATCTAACTGGCAGAAATGCTGAATCTTTGTCATGCTGTTTTTCCAGCTGACCTGGTTACTATGGTTACAGATGATTGAGTCATTCATTTAAAATGATCAATTACTTATCTGCTAACTCTTAACATAACTCCAAACTGTACTGCATTATTGTCAACAAGTCATTTTGTTTGTCAGTCTTACCAGCCTGGGGACATAAGTGTTTGGTCTTTTTAATGTCCTCGGTCCAGCTGACCTGGTTGCTATGGTTACAGATGATTGAGTCATTCAGCAGGTAGACATGTAGAGAAGCAGCAGAGGTTGTGACCTCTGATCGCTCTCCTCCCTCCGGACTGCAGGTTTGGTTGTCACATGTGAAAGTGCTGCTGATGTGAGAGTCCTGTGTTCTGCAGGTCACAGTGAGGTTACAGGAGTCTGAGCTGCTGGACGCAGAGTCCACTGACAGTTCAACTGGAGACACTGGACCTGAGGAGGGAACGTTTAAGTGAAATTTTTAGAAACATGGCAGCAGATTCTCTCTGTCAGTGTCTGAAATATTAACAAACCTACCTTGAACTCTGAAGTTGTATTCAGCTAGTATTCGTTCTTCGTCAGACCCTGTCACTCGTGCAGTATAAACTCCATTGTCTGCCTCTTGTAGATTGTTTAATTTCAGTGAGTATTTTTTCACATCAGTCTCAATCCTTCCAGTGTAATTATTAGAGACTTTTGGTTCTTTATCAGGAAAAAATGTAACTAAAACATCCATTTTATTGAATTTCCATGAAAGAATAAAAAAGTTCTCAGGAACATCAGCAGTCGTGATGTTCAGGAGAACATCCTTTCCCTTCTGCACAAACACAGGAGTCACAGCACTGGAGCCTGTAAAAACAGTAGACAAACTATTATTTTATTTTATTTTTTTAGCTAAAACCTAAATCTCCATTCCTACTACATTTCGAACACATTGGACCATCAGTTCAATATTATGAAGTATCTTCAGCAACTCAAGGTTTATTAAGGGTTGGCAAAATGTTTTTTTTTTATTGAAATCTAGACCGCCCCTGGCAATGTTTTAATTATTTTTGTTTTCCTATATATTTGTATACTTCTTTATGTCCCATCATCTCTTTTTGCAATAAAAATTTTAGTAGTGTAGAGGACATGTAGTCCTCTATTTGTCCAAATTTCACTTATTTTCTTACTTCTGATAAACCAGATGACTACTACTGCTATTCATACTACTTCTTCCTCTTGTGTGTATTAAATGTAGTGACGAAATGCACTCTGTAGAGCAGTTTTTCAGTTTGACTACTGTAGAAACATGGCTGCGCAACATGGCGATGTGCATGTAAGAGGACTCACGGTGTATGTAGATAGAAATGGCTCATTCTAAGGTAATATAAACATAACAGTTCATTATGTAAGTAATTTATACACCACTGAAAACATAGTTATGTCTATTATATTGCATCTCTGCAAATAGATCCTTCTAAATATAACACACTTTTTTCTGCTCGCTGTTGAGTTTTTATGTGGAAAAAGACTTCTCTGTAAAATTGCCTCAGTTCTTGCACCCTAGACTAGAAGACACACATATGGGCTATGTGAAATCCTCTCTTTCTGCATTACAATATCACTTAGTATTGTATATTTACTTCAGTACAATAGCTGTGTACTGTTTAGCCCCCGTGGTGGAAGGAGGAGGCATGGTCTCTTCGCCTGGTTCTTCACCAGTCATGTGGAAAGTGCTGTATTACAGAGGTGAATTATTGCAAATATATACATTAAAAAATAATTAAAAAAACAACAACTAGGAGTCTAACTAACTAACTAAGAAATATTATTTAAAAAATCTGTCTTTACCTTGCATTTGACAGGAAGACAGCAGACAAATAGCACAGATTAATGAAAACAGTTCCATTTTGTCACATATGAGGGAGTGACCTTCCTTCCGCCTTTATACTGCAGCTCAAGAAACTTCCACAGGAAGTTAGAGAGAGAGAGAGAGAGAGAGAGAGAGAGAGAGAGAGAGAGAGAGAGAGAGAGAGAGAGAGAGAGAGAGAGATTCAAAACACACTTTTATTAGTCACTACTCGCTCACACACGATACATTTATATCGTCAACACATCAGCAGCTGACATTTGTTCTTCTGATGTTGAGTGTATTTAAAACCACAAATAAAAACCGGTTTAGTAAAAAACTCTTTAAAACCCCTAAAGATGTTTTCCAGCAAAACAAACAGAGACATGAGATGTGTGCACTCTAAAAAACAGTGAAACACGGTCTCCCTCTGCAGACAGAAAGGACACTGGTCCTGTACATTCCCATTCAGCACAGACACAAAAGAGTTTACAGCCAGTATTCCATGAAGGATTCTCCACTGTAGATCTGCATGTCTCTTTGTCAGGGGGGGGTTTATACAGAGACCTCCAGGCAGGTCGAAAATCAGGGCTTAAACCCAAATGAGTCCTCCAGGGGGTGTCGCTACGTCCATTAAGTGTCTTTTTGTTGAGCGTTTTTACCAACAGTCTGTACAGTGTCTTTCCTGTGGCATCACTCAGAGACACCCCAGCCGAGTTGACCAGTAAAGGTCCCGAAACATCGGTCAAGTCAGGAGACAGAGTGGTAAAAGGATATGGGTCAGTGTCGTCCGGCAGCAGAGAGCTGTCTCTATAGTCCATCAGGAGAGAGACCTCGTGTCCTGTCAGCTGATGTCTCCAGTGTCTCAATAACAGACTGACATAGCGGCTCGACCTCAGCCCCAGACGAACCGCCAGACCAGCAGGACGGTCCAACCGAGGTCCGGTCAGCTCCTCCACCTGCCCCAGCGTGGAGATCCTGGCAGTGCGGAGCTTGTCAAACAGAGTGGGTGAAAACTCCCCAAGACAGTCCAGACGTCCTCCAAACAGAACAGGCTCCTTAAGCAGCCAATACAAGGAGTCAGTGTGTCCCTGTCTCTGTTTGTTCATCAACATCCATACTTTAATAACACTTTGGTAAAACCCAGAGAGGACATGCACACACCTTTTAAGTTCATTAAAAACAGAGACAAGCTCAGTCCTAGTCCACCAAACTGCTGCAGAATACAGTAGGACAGTGGCCTCCACACCAGGTCTGCAGGCCCAGTGAGGAGTCTCTGGACAAACTGCAAGCGGAGAGTAGCCCCCCTGCTGGCCAAGTGGACCAGGCCCTGCCCTCCTTCCTCTTTTGTAAGGAAAAGCATGCTCTGAGGAATCCAGTGTAACTTGTCCCAGAAAAAATCCACTAATATTCTTTGTATGTTTGGCAGGAGAGAGGGTGGAGGGTCAACGCAGGCCAAACGGTGCCACAGAGCCGAAGAAACCAAATTATTTGCAACCAAAACCCGACCTTTAAAATACATTTTAGGCAGCAACCATTTCCACTTGTTCAGGTGACCTTTGACCTTCTCCAAAACTCTATCCCAGTTTTTCTTCAAAGATGCTTCGTTTCCCAGAAACACCCCTAAATATTTCAGCCCTCCTGTTTTCCAGAAAAGGCCTCCAGGCAGACTGAGCTGACTCTTCAGCCTCTCTCCCACCATCACAGCCTCACTCTTCACCCAGTTCACTTTAGCAGATGATATCAGGCCATACAGATTTAAGGTTTCTCCCAACACATCAATATCTCTTTGCTTTTTCACCAGAACGATGATATCATCTGCATATGCAGACAGTTTGAAAAGAATGTCACATTTAGGAAAACAGACACCAGAGAGAGCAGACCTTAGTCTGTGAAGCAGAGGTTCAATGGCCAGAGAATATAACATGCCAGACAGAGAGCAGCCCTGCCTCACCCCCCTCTGTACTAAAGGGAGCGCTCAGGCCTCCATTTATCTTCAGAACACTCGCAATGTCACAGTACAAAACCTGGATCTTGGCTATGAAACGTGGGTTGAAACCAAAGGCAGTCAGAGTCCGCCACAGATACTGGTGTTCAACCCGATCAAAAGCCTTTTCCTGGTCTATTGAAATCAGACCAGTATCTACAGCCAATGAACTAGAGACTTCCAAAACATCTCGAATCAGAGTGATATTGTCACTGATAAACCTACTGGGTACACAGTAGGTCTGGTCAACATGAATTACAGACCCCATCACCTGTCTGAGTCTGGAAGCCAGGACTTTAGACAGGATTTTGTAGTCCGAGCAGAGTAGCGACACAGGCCTCCAGTTTTTCAGCTCCTGCAAATCACCCTTCTTTGGTAGCAGAGTGATCACTGCCCTCCTGCAGCTCAGAGGCAGACGACCCGTCTCCAAACTGTCACCAAGCACTTCCAGCAGATCCTGTCCCAGCACACACCAGAAAGACTTATAAAACTCCACAGGAAGGCCGTCAATCCCCGGAGCTCGACCACTCTGCAGACTCATCACAGCACGATACAGTTCAGGTAGAGACAGCTGAGCTTCCAGCTCTACATTGTGCTCATCACTGACCTGAGGAAGATCAGCATAAAAGAGTTCTTCTACCTCTGGATGGTCTGTCAGCTCGCTCCTGTACAGTTCTTTATAGAAACTGGCTGCGTGCTTTCTGATCTCAGAGGAATCAGAGACGCAAACTCCGTCTCTGGATCGAATGGAGTGAAAGATCTTTCTCTGCCCGTTTTTCTTCTCCAAACCAAAGAAGAAATGTGACGGGGCATCCATCTGTGTGGCGTCCAGGAACCGAGACCTCACCAGAGCCCCCTGAGCTGTCACACCCAGCAGGCTGGCCAAAGCCAACTTTTTAGATTTTAGGGAATCTAAGTGTCCCTGATTTCCTGTGGCCCCTACTAGACCCTGTAGTTCTACCACTTCAATCTCCAGATCCTTCAAAGATCTGATAATGTCCCTGGTGACATTGCGAGTGTACTGCTGACACAGCTGTTTAATCTGGCTTTTTCCAAAGTCCCACCACTGCTGAATACATTTGAAATCAGCCTTAGTTTCTCTGTGAGTGCGCCAGAAAAACTCAAAAGCAGACTTAAACTCTTTGTCATGCAACAGTGCAGTATTAAAATGCCAATAAGCACTGCTCAATCTGACGTTTTTAATAAAAACAGAACAATAAACAAGACAGTGATCATTAAAACCCACAGGGTTAATAAAACAACCTTTAAAGACATTGATGTGATGCTTGAAACAGTAAAACCGATCTAATCTAGCCTGAGATAAAACATTCTCTTTGCAGCGACTCCATGTGTACTGTCTCTGACTTTTATTAAAGCTCCTCCACACGTCCAGCAGCTCGTGTGTTTCTATGAGCTGTTGTAGGCTCTGTGAGGAGGCTCTGTGAGGCTCCTGGTGATTCCTGTCCAGCTGTGGATTCTCTGTACAGTTAAAATCACCTCCCAAGAATAAAAACTCATCACTGCTGCATTTTCTGACAGTATTGCTTAAAACACTCAGCACGTGCAGCCTTTACATGGGACATAGACATTTATCAGATTCATCTTTATATTCTCATACTGAACTTTAACCTTCAGTAGACAGCCTTCAATGACTTCCTCCACCTCACAAGATGCAGGCAGGAAACCTCTGGAGAAAAAAAGCCCAACCCCTCCACTGCAGCTGGACTGATGGCTCAGAACAACCTGCCCTGGCCACTCTTTCTTCCACTGACTCTCATTTTCAGAGTTACTGTGTGTTTCCTGAACCATCAGTACGTCTAGCTGCTTAAACTCCATGAGTTTAAAAAGGGCAGCTCTCTTTGTGTCGTCCCTCGCTCCATTTAGATTTAAAGTGCCAATTTTAAAGTGACCCATGGAGAGAGAGAAAAATAATAAAGAAACACAAAACAAACATTTCAGGAAGAAAAAGAAGAGAAGAGGCTGTTTAAACATCATCACCAATAATTTGAGCTTTCACCTTAATGATCAGCTTTCTGAGGCGATATATCTCCTGCTCTGTGAGGCCTTCATCACCAAAACCTCCTGAAGCTCTAGTAAGAGGTTGAGCTGAACTGACAAACAGTTTCAGGTCTGGGAAAAAGTTCTCAACCTTCAACAGCCTGAGACCCTTAGTGTCCTGAAGGAACTTTTGTATTTGAGCTAAAGTGTAGCTGCTGCTCCCCTCCTCTTGTGAAATCACTGTTTTCTAATGAGCGTGTTTTTCTCTTTCTTTCCTTTAGCAAATTTAGCTCTGCTCTGAACACTTTCTGTGCTCTTTCTCTTCTGTGCGATTTTCATTAGATCCTCATCAGATATATCCTCATCCTCAATAAAGTCAGAACACACTGAAATGTTGCTGCTCTGAGAACATTCATTCAACTGACTGTTATACACCTGTTCACTGTTGTTCTCATTTTCTCCCTGGTCAATGTTCAGTTCTGTTTCTGTGTCTCCCTGTCCGCTTTCTCTTTCTTGCAGTTCAACATTAGACACACTGGACATGATTTTATTATCAGACAATCTCTCAGCGACTTCCTTGGCCAAGGAACATCCACCGGGACCCTCCAACGCGGCCGCATCAGCCGCAGCTACGGCGGGCACCGCGTCAGGTGCCGCAGTCCCATCGGTACCGGGGGCCTTGCCACCGCGCCAGCGGTAGCCGCGCTGGGCACCGCGGTAGCGGCCGACGCCGCCGCAACATCTCCCTGCTCTCTTAAAATGTTTTTCGGGCATGAGCGAATTAGATGGCCCTCTGCACCACAGCCAAAACATTTCATGGTTTCCAAAGTTGCAAAAACCATGTAATTAAATCCGTCCACATTGAAATTAAAAGATAAATTAATTTCTGACGAGTTGTTCTTTAGCACCATGAAAACCTGTCTTCTGTGACAAACAACGTGTTTCAACAATGGAGACTTACAGCCCAGGGACACCATCTTGATGGGGGACACCACCTGTCCATACCTGGATAGCTCTTTTAACAATAAGTCATTTTTTAAGAACGGGGGAGCGTTGGAGATGGTTACTTTCCTGGCAGGGTTAACCAGAGGGAGAACCGGGGTAAAAGTATCTTTAATAATTACCCCTTTTTCTACCACATCGTTTACTTTGTCAGTGTGATCTAAAAACACCACAATGGCTCCGTTCATGCGGGAGGCAGACTTAATGCTGCCATAACCCACCACCTCTCCCACCGCTAAACTCGCCTTCTCCACCGAGCAGCTGACAGCCGCCACCAACTTCACTGCATGTCGGCGTGTCAGCTTCACAAAATCGACTTCCACATCTACAACGGGCATGCTGCCCAGCCAGGCTGGAAGCACCGCCACCAACAAACACAACCACAAAAGACAAAACTCTCAACTAACACGATATAAAGAGACAAAAGACATAAAAGTTTGGAAACTCACTCAAGGCAGCGTTCACCACAGCGTTCACCACACCACCACTCACCTTCCACTCAGAGAGAGAGAGAGAGAGAGAGAGAGAGAGAGAGAGAGAGAGAGAGAGAGAGAGAGAGAGAGAGAGAGAGAGAGAGAGAGAGAGATTGTTCAGTTGGCATTTTGTCTTTTTTGACAGCCAGACAAGAAACATGGAGAGGTGGGGGGGGCAAAGGTCTCCTGGCCAAGAATCACACAGTGGTCGTTGCTGTTATGTGGTGTGTGTAGTTAACTAGTAGGCTACTGGGGCACCCAGACACACTATATTAATAACTATTTGCTATACATTTAATTTATGGGGGACGACACGGTAGCTCCGCTTTAATTTTAAGAAGTTTCAGACCTGTCTCTGTTTATTAGTCAGTGTAGGCTAAATATACAGAGGTAGATTTCTCTTCAGTGTGTTCTTCTTCTGCCACTACACACCTCGACTATGAGATTGATAGTGAAATCATGCTCCGCCCATCGAAGCATCAAATATTCCACTATTCAGGGTCTGCCCTACACTACTCCATACATTTATTTTTGCACTTCACATCGCTACCGATTGATCACTGCGTTCCATCAAGCAATACAAAGTTTTATTGTGCCAGCATTTTCATTTATATATTTCATCAGCTGATTCTACTTGCATGGCCGCCAGCTGCTTTCATCAGGTGCATCTGTCAGATCGGCTGGATGTGCAGGCTATTTTTCTTTAGTGCAGTTTAGTGACTATCGGCCTCATGAGACAGAATGGAAATGTCAATAAACAATGTAAAAAGTGTTTCTCGCAGACAGTCTGACAGACTCTCTGACTCTGTGACTTTAACTGTCTCCATAGTAAAGGTCAATGGGAGAAATAACAGAGAAGGGAAATCTGTTAATAAATGAAGAAAGTTGTGTGTAGTCCTTTTTCCTTATTCATACATTTCATCATTTGATTTTACTCACAGAGCCACCAGCTGCTTTCATCAGATGCAGTTGGTGAGATGTGCCGGGTTTGTTCAGGCTTAATTTTCCTTTACTTGCTTCATTAGAGACTTTAGTGCAGTTTAGTGACATGTTTAGTCTGTTTCTTTACTTGTTTACTACGTTTCATTGTTGTCTATTGGGACTAAAACTCAGGAAATATCAGCCTTTTATGAATAAAATAACAACCAGGCAGCCGATATGCACACTTCATTATCTGTTTATTTATGGCAAGTCATATTGTTATCTCAACAACATTATTGTACATTGCAGATTTTCCTCATATCATGCAGGCCTACCTCACACCCTTGTTCGCTTCATTTCTCATTTGGGGAATTGGTTGCTTGCTAGGATGGCTGAATTTGCAAAGTGGTCAAAGGCTTGACTTAATTTCACTAAAGCCAAAGATAAGGATGCCACTTATGTTCCAAGTTAATTTCTTAAAAGCACCTCTGTCTGTCTTCAAGTCAGAATATCGTTATCTCCGACTGCCCTTGGGTCTCGTTTTTCTAACAAGTAATAGAAAAGTATCGATAGTGGTATCAATAAAGATCATCAAACTGTCTCAATAATGATTAGGGTTGCCACCTTCAATACAGAAAAATAAGGGGCGCCTGCCGCAGCGAAGCAATAACAGTGTCTGTTGGGGTAATGCTATTAAGTTAAATAATATACATACATACACACATGCTTCAAAACTACTACTACTACGGTTGCAAGTGGTGTGCATTTAATTGGACATGCTCATTGGTGTACTTACCATACATGCAAACTAGAATTGTATACAGTGTTCCAGGATGGTGTCTCATTCATAGTAAAGTTTGCTCACCAGGGCACATGGTGGTATTTTGTACAAATGTAGAACGACTTGCGTATAATTTCACTTTAAACAGAAGTCAGTTGGATCAAAAGTAACACACAGGACTGTCGAAAGTAAGGAGAGTCAAAAGTAACCTACAGGAGGGTTAAAAGTTACACAACTAGATTTGTGTTTCCCTTGTTTTTATTAAATATACGTGACTATGACCTTGTAAATATGTAACTGCAAATGTATTTTGTCCTTTATCTTTGCAAAAAATTTATAAATTACATTTTAATTTTTTCATTTATTATGTATTTACAGTTTCTTCAAATGTTTCAAAAGTAACCCACCCTATACTTGTTGAAAAGGTTTTTATTGGCAATGTCTATCCATTTTATAAAACATTTCTTCAACAATATGAAAATGAATATTAATAACATAAATATAAATTCTCAAAATAAGGCAAAAATAGTCAAGTTTCTATCCAGCTGTTTTTATACATAATTCCAAAATGTGCATAAAAACATCTGGCCGAATCAGACCTCTATCCGTCTTTCTGACCCTCACTCTTGGCATAATCTGTTGGTATAATATAACATAAACATGTTTCAATACATGCTGCAACACAGAGAAAGTCACCACATTAGCAGCTGGACAAAAGAAACACTTGTGGTCACTGTAGCGGGATGAAAGTAACACTTTCGGCTAAAGTAACAAGTGTTACTTTCATCCTGACAGGAACTCTTGACATATCAACACGATTTATTCCTACACTGAAAAACTCTGGCAAACTTCAGGGTGTGTTAAAGCACTAAATAATCTGTAGATTAATCATTACTGTGACACATGAAACGAGAGACACAACTTCTAAATCGAAAAAGATTACCGAAATTTACTTGACGTGCTCGAAAGCAGTTTTCCGAAGACAAAATGCGATATTTGGCAGCTCCATCAAGGGTTGCGTGCTGAAGGTGCTGTCACAGCTTGGACTGCAAATGCAGTCAGGGCTCTGAGAAAATCGCCTTGTTACTTTCGCCCCGGTTTACCCCTACTCATGTGTCTTCACATTTAGATTCATATGGGACCTAATGGCTCCAATTGTGATAATAAAAAGAACAGCGTTTGTATTGCAATGTTTGTGGGTGGAAAAAGTCTTTCTGTACCAGAGTAGAATATATGGGTCCCAGTGTGTCAACTGTGATACAAACTGTACAAGCTGTGATGGTGGGGAGTTGGTGCTTGCTGTGTCACCAGCTTAGGCAGCACTTAAAAACTGGAAATTGCTGATTCCTGATAAATTGTTTCAGGATCTGGCCCTTTGTACCTCAGCATACACGCTCTGTGGCAGAGTCCTGCCTCTCTCAGTGGTTCCCTCGGGTCCAGTGTGAGGCCCTACCAAGCTGTAGGTGGAGGTTGGAGAAAGACCGGAAGAATCATCTGTTGGCCTCTGATTCAGACCTCGGGTTGCATCTTCGACCTGGAAAATTAATTGTACATTTTGAGCCAGGTTGTGCATTATTTATATTTTACACTTTATTTCTAATAGTACTATTATACAGTATTAACATGTGAAGTAGTCTCACTACAATTAACAGCAGGTCATATATGTCCTGCAAGAACTACAAACTTCTGTATCAATGACTGCAACTTAAACACAGGGGCTTGAGCACCTGCCCTTTTTCTTGCTCTATCTATCTATCTAGTTTTTTTTGTTTTTAAGCAGTATACACACAGCCTCCCTAACAAACAAATATCAGGTCTGGAGATGAGACTTTGGTCGAATTGCCCTCCTTCCCCCTCCTATATCAGCATATCACCACAGAACGTCCCCGGTTTGAATATGTAGTGTAATATGTTGTTTGGTTAATTTAGAAAAAAATCTACAGATGCAAACAGACTAGTAGGCTTAAAACTTAAATGTGAAACGTTTCTTGCCATTACAGTAAAAGACGACATGGAAGCAAAATAGACCTTACTGTGTCCTGCCTTACACAGTAAGTTGTGGCAGGCTCCTCATTTAATGACTGGCCATTCTATTAGTTTGTTGTACGCTGATAGATCTTTACATGATGTGTGCATGTGACAGGTAGGAGCAAGCAGCTGGAACAGCAAATTGATTTAGAATTTGGTGTAGCGAAGAGTCACAGGTCATGTACAGTAAATAGACTACCTTATCAGGAAAATGTGTAGTGATGGGTGCAAAGGGACAGCCAATAGAAGTGAGGTTGGCTCATTTCTTTATTTTCCTCAAATCTGATGACAATTTTTAAATTGCTCAAAATCTGAAATTCCTTGGTTTGTCTGGCAAATTTGGGAATGTAAAAGAAAACCTTGACACTTACCTGAGGAGTTGCATAGACTGTATTTTCTCTGCTCTCTCTTTCATCTGCAGGTCAGTAATAAAAAATTAGTGTTTGCTTTAATTTACATTTCATTTTGAGAGCTTTACCTTTTCTATTTCTTAACTGCATTTCATTTACATCTCTAGAGCTAAACCTACTGGACATTAAGTCCAAATTTTGTTTGTGTTTAAATTACTTCTTCACACACTTAAAGCCTCTATGAAAAGGATCTACTATTTTGTAATGTTGAAAACACCTAGAAAAAAACTTGCATGCAGTTACCCCTTTTTCTTCCCACTGGTATATCTGGCTTTGGAATGCTACATTCTACAATGAAAAATCTATCCTAATTTGACAGATGCAATAATGACATGTAAACTAATCTACATATGGAGATTTAAAGAGATCATACCATGCTCATTTTCAGATTCTTGTACCAGAACAGGTTTACATGGTTTCAATTTCAAAAACCACCATATATTTATCATTCTGCACATTGCTGCAACATCTCTTTTCATCCTGTGTGTTAAACGCTCTGTGAGTGAAGCATCTCACTAGTAGTAATACCTAGTTAAAAATGTAATCTGGTACAATTACTAATTACATGTTAAAAAATAGTAATCAGTAACATAATCCAAGTATCACAAAATAAAATAAATGTAACCTGATTACTTTTAGTTACGTTTTGCAATGCCAAATAGGCAAATGAAGTATCAATGATGCGTTGTCTGCTCAGTGTGTTTTTAGAGAAATATACAAAATCTTCCATTCCCTGAAATCAAAATCTATGTTTAAAGTATCTGGCCCATCAGTGACAAAAAATGTGTTTTGGAGGTATTCTTGATTATATTGACGACTTATTCTGCACTTAATGAAAAGATTTCTCAATATAATGCTGCTGAAGAGTAGTGTTTCTGGGACACTGATTACTGCACAAAAACGTGAAACTGGATCATATTTAATGGCAAAATATTCCTGATGGACAGATAGCTTTACTTGTTGCTGAAGTTAGTTAACAACTGCCTAGCTTATTAGCTCAGTTAGCTGAGCAATCACTGGTCAGATTAGCTCTGCGTGTACTGGAGAGGTTTGACACAAAATTGGCCACAGTAATGCACAGTTGTTGGTAAACAAATAGAATTTTGCAGATTTTATTTTACTATTAAAATGCACACTTGAACTTACATTTTCGTCTCTTTCGACGACAGTACACTACAGCAAGAACTACAGTAAGCATTGTTATGAAAAAAACTGTGATGACAACAATGAGCACTGGGACAGTAATGCGTTGTTCATATGGATCTGTAAAGAAAAACAAAAGCCAGATTAGAAAATGACACCTGGTTTAAGTCATGCAACATAATTGAGATAGTGCTACTATAGCATCAAGTCTTGCCAACCTGTGCTTTTATGAGTGCAGTTTTAATTATGCAAATGTCTTGGTTATAGACCTGATTTGTATTAAGAAATTTAACTCGTAACTGTTTTTAATTGGTTCAAATCTTATTTTTCTTTCCTATCTGCTGTAAGCATGGATGGGTTCATCTAAAGGCTATGAATTGATGTGCTCATCAAAGTTGATTTTTAGGTCTCCTGCTCTTTTTAACCTTTACATGCTGTCACTTGGAAACTTCCGGAGGCATGGCATAAATTTATTTCGTGCCTTAAACTTGCATTATTTCTAATGACCAGCAGGGAGTAACTCCACTGGTTGCAGAAAGAAGTACGATTGTACAGAAGTCGACATGAAAATATTTATTACCTAATTAAAAACTTTTCTAATGTCAGCAGCAGGTAGACATGTAGAGAAGCACCAGAGGTTGTGACCTCTGATCGCTCTCCTCCCTCCTGACTGCAGGTTTGGGTGTCACATGTGAAAGTGCTGCTGATGTGAGAGTCCTGTGTTCTGCAGGTCACAGTGAGGTTACAGGAGTCTGAGCTGCTGGACACACTGGAGTCCACTGACAGTTCAACTGGAGACACTGGACATGAGGAGGGAATGTTTGGGTGAAATGTTTTAGAAACATGGCAGCAGATTCTCTCTGTCAGTGTCTGAAATATTAACAAACCTACCTTGAACTGTGACGTTGTATTCAGCTACTATTCGTTCTTCTTCACCTGTCACTCGTGCAGAATAATCTCCACTGTCTGCCTCTTGGAGATTCTTCACTTTCACAGAGTATTTTTTCACATCAGTCTCAATCCTTCCAGTGTAGACTGGAAAGACTGTTGGTTCTTTATCAGGTGAATTTGTTACTAAAACCTTTGTATTGAATGTCCATGAAAGAATAACAAAGTTCTGAGGAACATCAGCTGTCATGACGTTCAGAAGAACATCCTTTCCTTTCTGCACAAACACAGGAGTCACAGCACTGGAGCCTGTAAAAACACATAGGCCTAATACAATAAAATCACTCACAATAAATGTTTTTAGCCAATACTGAATGTTACTCCACACTCACTGGATCATCAGTTCAAAATTATGAAATACTTTCCACATATTGTGGTGTATCAAGGATGGCGGGGGACAAGACGGCAGCCTCTGGATTAAGCTCTGCAGTGCTTTTTGTGTTTTTGTTTATTAACTCTGTTTTCTGCTATCCCTCTTAGGAGCTCTTAAACATCGGACTTTCAACTGCTAACACTATTACACTGCTCTTGATCGAACCTGGAACTTTCCTGGAGTTATTAGTTGGAGGAGCGGCAGCTCTGTTTGGGATCCTTCGGAAACACCGAAGGGGAAGGCGTGCAGGCACGCTGGTAAAACTGAGACAGCTGGGTTTTCGCCCTGTGCTCCCTGGCCAACAAAATACAGATCTGCCGCCCTCTGTTTTACGGCACATCCCGGACAGCGCACTTTTCCTGCCGGGATTTTACCAGGGACACTAATGTTGCGAGCCACATGAGACTGAGGGGGCGCAACAGAATAGTGGCTATAGGATTGTTTTTACTCAAACAAAACAGGTTCTCACAAATGGTAATCCGTCCAGACAAATTAAATATAAAGATTTTATTTAGAAAAAGGATTACAACGTAGACAACTTAAGACAATACAACATGATGAAAATATAAAGGAATTATTGCTAAAATATCATAAATACAAAATGTTCATATATAGGCTATATGAAAATACAAACAATTTTAACAACATGCGGTAATAAAAACCTAAATAATTATAAAATAAATTGGTTGACTACATCCAAATCTAGATCTTCATATAAGCTGCTACTTGATGCAGGAAGAGCATCAGATGGGTCTCTCGGTTGGCGCCAGACTCTCGGGTAAATGGGATCCATAACTGTTGAATATGTAAGAATATGAATATAAGTAAACATTATAATTTCACTATGTTGACTGTTTTCCCATAAGGCATGACTACTATCATCAAATGATTTTAAATGAAAACATACAGTATATTTCTAATTATCATTCTAATGAAGGCTTCCTATCAGAAAGGTAGGAAGGTACTTCACTGTACAACTGCAGTACTTAAATCTGAGCAATTTCCTTGACATTTTTGTGTTATTTTACTTTTAATAGACGCATGTAACAGGTTTTATACTTCCTGTGAGTATAATCCAATTAATCTTATTTTCATATTATCCATATATCCATTGTGTAATTTGATAAATTATGTTGTGCTCACATCGCATAGTATTGAGACTTCATTGCCCTCTTCAGATAAGACTCTCAGACTGCAATATGTGTCTTTGTAATGTGTAGCAGACCTAAAATTTTGTTATGCAATTTAATAAATTTATGAGAATTGATACCCAATTATGAATTTTTAAGATTCATAAAATCAAACAATGTTCCTCGTTAAGGGCACCACCGGAGTTGTTATAATCCTAGAGTCTCCAGACCTCTAGGTAGTTTTAATAATTATACAATTATTACTAGTGATCAGTTAGTTAATAATCGCTCAATTATCTTAAATCAGTCAGTCAGTCTCGTATCTAAAAGGTCAATTCTCGTGGCAGGGACGTAGAAATAGGCAACACACACAGTTCTTGATTATATTACAGTGAATTTATTCTATAACTAATGTGATAAAAAGATGGTTGGATACAGGGAACATAAACAATTGCTGAACAATGAGCCTGGAGGTTCGATTGTGGGAAGCATTTGACTCATACGGCATAGAAGAACTAATGAAAGTAAACTAATGCTATGATTTCAGGAGCTAAAAAAGGGAAATATCTGATCACAGATGATGTGTTAGGTCTTACTGCTTGCCGGCGGCCTGCTTGGCCTGTTGCTGGTCCCACTAGCTGCCCGATCCTGGCTTTTTGCTAGGGATTCTCCGGGGTTCTCCGTGTCTGAAGAAGAAAACGTTGTCCTCCGTCTGGCAATTCGGCTGTTTTCAGGTTTCCTTCGTTGTAGCTGGCGAGACCACGTGGTTTGGTCTGACCTCAGTGAAGTAGGCTCGACGAAAAAGGCTTAAAATGGAACTTGGTCGTTCCTGAATTAGTCCGGTGTAACTTAACGGACTTTAAGAAACAAAAGAAATCAAGAAAATAAAACAAACTGAAGGCAGATCGATGTCGCGGCACTTCAGGTGTGTAGCTTCAGGCGAACAAAAGGCCTGTCTCGCTGGCCGAGTCTGAGGGCGATGCCTGGCGAGGCGTCGCGTGTCGCTCTTTTGTTGCCTGGGGCGTGGTTCCCCAGGGGGCGTCTCAGGTTTCCAAAGGGGCTTCCTCTCTAAACTTAATGTCTAAAAAGAAATCTATTTACGCGTATTATAATCAAATATTTTCCACAATCGAACCTCAGCGGTCAAACGGTTGTACTGTTCTAGGCATTTGGTAACAGGAAACAATTGTCACATTATTGGTCAGGATATTTATACATTTAACAGCATTTCCAACGAGGGCATGTAATACTTATTTCGTCCACTTGGGGGAGCTCAGATTACATGAGGAAAGCTTGGATTAATCAAAGATCACCTCCTTAGGAACGGGGGAATTATTTTTGATTCATCCTTAAATTCAAGCTGGCAGTTAAGAGTATAGTAAAACATTCCTTTGTCATCATTTCTAAAGGAATTTTGTTGGAAAGTATTATGAACAAGCATTGATCACATTAGATGAAGGAGTGTCTTGCTGAATAACAAGTAACTTTCTTTTCAGCACTAATATCAACAACATGTTAACATAACTACTCAAATAGAGACAAACGTAATCAGGTAAGTAAAGATTTAATTAACTTAATTAAATGCTTTGAGTCTTTGGAGACTGCAGTCTTTTTACATACAAAGTTCGGCTGTCCTAGATTATGTCACACTTAGGTAAGACAAGGAGTATCCCTTTGATGGGATAATAAACATAGAGCCAAGTCAGTTGCCACGGAAACATGTTGGGGGGGGGGGGCAGTTTTGATAGGCTGTTTAGGGAAATGCCAATGGCTGGTTCGTGTCCCTTTGTCAGTTTAACAGTCAGGCCCCGCGTTATCAGCTTCGGAATCAAAAGGAGGGGAGGAGAGAGAAATTTGGAGTAGCTCCAAATTTATTCAATATAAAATGCACAAATCCACACCGTTGTTCACTACAAAAGAGAGAAACAGACAGAAAAAAGTCTCTAACTCTGCCTGTCAGCCCGCTCTGCTCCGTTAAAACTGAATTTACAATACAGAATTGAATACGAGTGCACTCCAGATTTAGCTGCAGGTAGCTGACCGTGTACTTCTCCCTATACCGCAGTTTGGTGTCCATGCATGCAGCAAACTGTCTGTCAGAGCGTTCACATGAAAAAGAAGGAAGACATGGCTGGTAGAATTGTCTTCAAATACAGTTTCTAAACACCTCAGCGCACTGAAGGAAGCCATCTGACTGTGTGAGGAGCAAGCTTGTTGATATGTGCAGGCAGAGTAGGCCTAGAGCTCTCCTGTCTGACTGGTCCAACAATACAGGAAAAGTTCACACCTTGAGACACAACACCTCCTCATCGCATAATGAGGCAGAAATGCACAGAGAAATGTAAAAAGGACAGGTAGAAATAAATACCATTGGGGAAATAAATAGGGTAGAAAATGCAATAGAAGAATAAAACAGACAAAAATATTAAAACACACACATAAATAAATACAAAAAAGAAGTAATTAATAAATAAAGTTGAAGATTATAACGGACAATATATAAATAAGGTAATTATTACAAAGGTGAATAAATAAAGAAGCTAATTAAAATAGATATATACATTTATGTCTCCTTGTATGATTTAATTACTGCTTATATTTATTTATTTACTTTATTTTTTGTGCATTTAATCAGATGCTTATTTATTTATTGAGCATTTATTTATTTCTGAATTTGTCAGAATCAGTCCTCCATAGTATTGAACGTTACAGCGAAAATAAAGATAATTTAAATGTTTCAAACATTTACTTGCATTTGATGAAATGATATCACGCACCTCAACAGCTGCATGGGTGAAAACTACATGTAACCTATTTGGTCTGAAACAGGACTACAGCCAAGCCGTTGATATTAGAGCACTGATTGCCTCTATTTCGCAGGGTGGGCTAAAAGCAGACTACAAGTAGCCTGTCAACATGACACTTAATATCTTGTAGATATTATGGACATTGCAAAAATATCAACCATCTCACGTGCTGCTAGAGCAAAAACCCACTTTTAATCATTTTTGACTTTTTTGACTAAAAGTGGGCCAGAAATAGCCGGTCTGTCTACGAGCTAAATCGTGTCTACGCACAGGCTGTAAACCATGTCCGTGACTGTCGGATGTGGGGAGACGAGGGAGGAGGCGGGAAAAAAGCGTTGGAGCGTTGGAGTCCTGCAGAAGTTCGACTGGGATGTTAATGTTTTGTTCGAACGAGTTCTACAAGCGGGCTGCAGCCGGGCGGAGCCGTGTGAGTTCCTGCGGACTGTCGAGCCGCGATGATCGGCCGACGACATGACTGTACAGCGGAGCTGTGAGGACGATATTGTCTGAAGTTCCGGGCGGCCAGCTTGGATGGTATTTTTCCTCTCCTCTCCCGCCTCGCTCCCGTGAGTATCCCCTGCCACTAGACTTAATCCACATCTATTCAGGGCTCGAGGATAAACAGTCCTAATTTGTGGAAGGGATACTGTTTACTGTTTAAAGGAGCCAAAATTCACAGACTTTTTTTATTAAGGGCATCGACCTTAATTAGGCGGAATGGATACTGTTGAATCCAACGAGGGTTAAAATGAAGGGCAACTGGACTTGGTTGAAGCTACTGGAAGACGTTTCGTCCCTTATCCAAAGGACTTCTTCAGTTCTGACTGACTGGCAGGGAAACTCAGCTATTTAACCTCAGTGGGGTCGTTATCCCGGGTCATCGATACCGCTGGTTCGTTAGTGTTCCTTGTTGCTGTGACGACAGTCGTTACAGTCGTTGAGACTACCTGTGGCCAAGACTGAACGACCATCGTTGGTATCTTCACCTGAGGCCAATAGGTTACGTTTGTTGAGTTTCCTGGGAAGTGATGAAAGGACAGCATTGTAAGTGGGGGATAAGTGGTGGCGTAGACCCCCTCCCTTGTTCAATGACGGCTTCTCAACCCTGGTGTAGATGGCTTCCTTGACACCTCTTTCAAACCATCCATCTTCTCTGTCTAAAATGTGCACCTGGTGGTCCTCAAATGAGTGTCCTCTGTCCTTCAGATGTAAGTAGACTGCAGAGTCTTGACCTGAGGAGTTGGCCCTTCTGTGTTGAGCCATGCGTTTGTGTAGTGGTTGTTTAGTCTCCCCAATATACTGTTGAATGTTAAAGAGCCAAAATTAACAGACTCTTATTAAGGGCATCCACCTTAGTTAGGTGGAAAGGACACTGTTTATTGTTGGGCTGAAAATCCTCACTGATTTTGATTGTGAAGCACTGTCTTGTTTATTGCTGTGAAAAAAGGTTAAAGTAATTGTTTATTCAACTGAGGTTATATATGTTTCCATCTTTTGGGTAAAATCAGGGGTGTAATGCTACCTCCACCCTTTGTTCATTAACCCAGGAAAGTAAAAAGATTTAAAAAGGTTATTTATTTATTTTTATTTCATTTTATTAATGTTATGGACAGCTGCTGGTCATATAATTAGAATGTCATCAAAAAGTGGATTTATTTCAGTAATTCCATTAAAAAAGTGAAACTTGTATAATGTATACATTCATTGCACACAGACTGATATATTTCAAGTGTTCATTCCTTTTAATTTTGATGATTATAACTGACAACTAATGAAAACCCCAAAATCAGTATCTCAGAAAATATTGTGAGGTCTAGTTCTGTAGGCAACACAATCATGGGGAAGACTACTGACTTGACAGCTGTCCAAAAGACGACCAGTGACACCTTGCACAAGGAGGGCAAGACACAAAAGGTCATTGCTAAAGAGGCTGGCTGTTCACAGAGCTCTGTGTCCAAGCACATTAATAGAGAGGTGAAGGGAAAAAAAGTGTACAAGCAATAGGGATAACCGCACCCTGGATGTAAATGCTCCGTACTTGTATAGCGCCTTTCTAGTCTTTTCGACCACTCAAAGTGCTTTTACACTACATCTGCATTCACCAGTCATACACATTCATACACTGAGCCTAAGTGCTCAAATAGAAACTAGCATTCACACTCATTCATACACTGGCGGAATAGCCGCCAGGGGCAAATCGGGGTTCAGTATCTTGCCCAAGGTCAACCGTCCAAGTACTAACCAGGCCCTGCTCTGCTTAGCTTCCGAGATCGGACGAGATCGGGTGCTCCCAGAGTGGTGTGGCCGTAAGCCTGGAGAGGATTGTGAAACAAAACCCATTCAAAAATGTGGGGGAGATTGTTGTGAATTAATTTGGAGCATTATAGCCTAAATTGTTATCATTTATTACTAGAGCAATGGTGGTCTACATTGTCATCATTTAAAGTGTTATTTTATAGTGTAAAGTTAGGATCACAGTGTTAAAACTCTACAGCTCTGAGTGTATGTGCTCCTTTCTGTATCTAACTGCCCAGGCACATGAGGACACAGAGAGGAGGAGTAGGCAGTCAGGGACTTTCCCAGATTCAGGTGCAGCAGGAAAGAGAGCCAAGAGATGATGTGAAGCCAAGAAACAGAGCTATAAAAGGAGGTCCAAAAGGAGGTGAAAGTCAGTCATTACATGGTTTTCATGTCGACTCGGGTCTCTGTTCTGGTAACAGAATGGGGCTCTATTTTGCACCGATCTCTGACACACTCCGGTGGAACTTTTGTATTCTAATTGGTGTCTGTTTTTGTTGATAATAAAAATGTTGGTAAAAGTTCAAACTTTCTTATCTGGCCCAAGTCTTGAATTTTTACACGACATTATATGCTTCTGATGGCTTGCTTGGTGAAGACTTTTGTTGTGTTGTGGTCCTGCCCTGGATCTTTCTTTTGCATAGTGTCATTGAAAGCTGCCACGGCCTGGAGAGGCAATTACTGTGCAGTGACTTTTGTTTAGTTTTTCAGATTTTTGCTTAAGTTTGATATTCACTGCCAGTCTATTTTTGACTGAAGCCGCTTTAAGCATCACAGAGCAGATGAACCAGACAGGAAGTCAGAAACAGAACGGCATAGAGAATCAAAATATTACCGACATACATACATCAACAACACAGTTAAAACAGACCAAGAAAATTCACAATTAAATTGTGTAGCCTACTTAACCCTAGTAAAACTGCTTGGCCTACTTAACCCTAGTAGAGGCACAAAAATCATGGACAAATCTGAATAACTCAGCAAAATCAGATGGGCAAAACTCTTTTTTGAAATGCTCCATGTGGATCTGTAACATTAGCCTGCAGAGAGCGGAACAGGCTCACAGAGAGCTGTTATCCATAGTTGAAGCAAACAAAATGATAAATTCTCAACATGTTAACAACGTGAAGGCTAAGCGCTCCACTGCTGAAACACCTCAGTGCAAGTTGACACCAGACAAAACCGCGGCACAGCCGTAGCCTATGTCGGTTTGGCTGGTGCCATTATCCCACACGTTTTCATCTAGTTTCGTTTGTTGTTGTAAAATGTTCACGCCCTGTGCCCACTCTGATTGGTGAGTAGGACCATAGCAGGAGGCGCATGGAGCTTGTGATTGGCGAGCAGATCTGTCACACAAGGATAACGGAATGAATTTGTAACTGCATGACTGTTTAAAACGGATCAGATGCACTGGATAATTAACCTAAATTTTAATCGCTGTCATCACAATTAGTTAATCGCGTTCTAAATTGCAATTTTGATTCGAAAATGATTAATTGTTCAGCCCTAATAGTGATGTAAGTTACCCCATGATAAGTCAGTGTACCATTAAAATTATTGCAAACATATGAAGTAAGCTAACAGTGGCTAAAGGTTCAGTGTGTACGTTTTAGTGGCATCTAGTGGTAAGGAACAGGGGGGCCGACGCACCTTTGGGGCTGGTGTGACGTAAATTATTTATTTATATAACTGTTTTTGGTTTTTTTAAATGGGCCAACGACCAGCCCATAAAGCATGGACAGCGGCCCATTGGGTGATTTTCTATATTTTGATTTTCTGTCCGGTTTCCCGAGTTCTTCCAACTTTGGTGTGTTCATGTGCTCTTTAGAATGTGGAATCAACATGGACTCTACTGCAAAGATTTGTTGGATTAGCATTATCAGCACTATGATTTCTTATATCAATTAAATTTCCTAATACAACAACAAAACAGCTGTAAAAACTTTGAACTTTGGTCCTCTTTCTTCTTTTTTTAATCTAGACTACCACTGACAAAGTTGTAATTATTTGTGTTTTCCTATATATTTGTATATTTCTTTATGTCCCATGTACACTTTATTTATTATCTCTTTTTGCAATAAAAAGACAAAAAAAGAGAAGCTACAGTGGCCGCCACGCTCTGTCGGCTCTTGTACTAAATAATACATGTGGTCCTTCAGTTCAATAGCTGTGTACTGTTTAGCCCCCATGGTGGAAGAAGGAGACATGGTCTCTTCGCCTCATGCTTCGGTTTATTTCTTCAACAGTCATGTGAAAAGTGGTGTATTGCAAGGGTGAATTATTGCAAAAATACATGTAAAAAACAACTAGGAAACTAATTACAAACTAACATCACAAACTGATTTCAAACAACACAAAAAAACTATATTAGGACCTGACTATTGGGTTCTGCTGCCCTTCCAGGCCAAAGCTGTTCTGCCCAGAGGAGCCTCTGCCTCCTTCCTTTATACCGAAAGCCCCTCCTACAAGACAAACCAAAGTTAATTGAAAATCAATCAACCACCATTATGCAAACTAAACATTCCCAAACATTTCTGGCCACATCAATACAAAATATAAGAACTAGTAATGAATTGTTAAAACCAGAAATTAAATGTTGCATGCTTGAGATAGCTTGCCTTGCCATCAGACTACAATGAGGACCACACTGGAAAGAAGTTTGTAACTTTCTTGTGTTATCTTCAACAGGTGTGATAAATGTACATTGTCACTGTAGATGGCATTTTTCTATACATTTATTTGTGTTACTGTCCAATGAAAAATCAAATCAACATAGCTTCTCTAAAGAGAAAACTTTTAAGTACTCCCATTGACCCTTCGCTAAACCCCGCCCCCCTTAGTTACTGTTGCTGTCCAATGAAAAATCAAATCAACATAGCTTCTCTAAAGAGAAACTTTTAAGTACTCCCATTGACCCTTCGCTAAACCCCGCCCCCCTTAGTTACTGTTGCTCAACGATCAATACTGTTGATCATTCATATCTTAAAGCTGGGTAGGGCGCTATTCATTATTAAAATCATTAAAAAGCAGAACAGTAGGGCTTTATTAAGTTCCATTGAGTAGGAAGTTAGCTAGCGTTAGCTAACTAACATTGCATTAGGAACGATCCACAGCCGCCATTTTTCTGGATTTATTTTAGGCTTCTATCAACCTCTCTCGGTAACAACTGTAATTATTTTTTGAAAATTAAGTGCCCCAGGAACAGCGTTTGACCATGAATGAATCACGAATATGGCCTGACTGAAATCACTGATCTGAGAGCTGTTCTATTCCAAATGTCACCTGAAACTTTACAAATACTTTTCAAAATAATCACAATCACCACAATCACGTTTTCTCTGCAGAGACTAAATACGCACCACATTTGCCTTTTGTCACATGTTTTCTATAGGCCAAAATGATTTTTGTCCGCGTTTCAACCGCTTAATCATGTCTGATGCGGAGTGTGTGATTGATTAATTAACTAGTCACTCAAACCGCCTGGCCATGAGCCATCTCCAAAATCAGCGGGAAAAAGTGAGGGGGGGAAAAGCATAGATTTTGAAATGTGGGGAGGACATGTTCCTCTCATGTATAATGGCTCCTACTCATATGCTCTGTTCCCTACCCTTTTCTGTGTAACAGTTGGTCCATGTTTTCTGTTTTAGGGTTTTCTTCCTGGTCTTGTGTTCTCTGTTTAGCCTTATTTATTCCATTGTTCATTTGCATGTTCAGTTTTGCTCATTTGTACCTGTCTATCTTGTATCTTAGGTTTAGCCCTGCATTTTAGTTCTGCATCTTAGTTAAAGTCTTTGTATTTACTCCTTGTTCTGTGCATTATTTCGGCTTTGTCTGCTCTGTGTTCTGTTAAATCCTAGCTTCAGTCTGTTTTCACTGTTGGTTGTAGTTTATTTGTGATCTGTCTGCTGGTGTCTGGATTAGTTTATTATTTATATTATTCTGATCTGTTACAGTTTATTTTGATAATGTCTGTGTTTGGTCTTCAGTAACCTGTATCCTGTCTGTCACTCCAGAAGCCCCTCTACCTCCCTGTCTCTCTGTTTTCCCCTGCTATCTCTCTCCCTGCCTGTCTTGTTAGTCCTTATCCCTCTAACCAGTAAAGCTCCTGCCTGCTCGTTAGTTCTTGGTGTATAAATGTTTGGTGTTTCTGTTCAGTCCCTGACCGGTCATTGTAGTGTGAATACACTGTCATGTTTGTATAATCTTTGAACCTTGATGGACCAAAACGTAGATGTACTTGGGGACACGAATACAGTCTGGTCACTCCAGACTTGGCAATGGTTGTTGCACCATTAAAATAGCCCTGTAATTCAAAATGTTGAGCCAATGAAACACTACAGGCTGGTGATCTTGCCTCCAACAATATCAGGAAGTGGTTGGACTATCCTTTCTTCCTCCCCATTTTGTTTCATTTATTGCATGTCTTTATCTATGATGTTTTAGTGCTATTGTACAACAAGTTTTTTGAATGAAAGGAGGGCATCCAAAACAAGAAATATTATTAATAGAAAAAATCTGTTTTTACCTTTTATTTGACAGGAAGACACCAGAAAAATTGAATAGAAATAGTGATGAAATGAAATAGCTTCCATTTTGTCACATATGAGGATGTGATCTGCCTTCCGCCTTTATACTGCAGCTCAAGAAACCTCCACAGGACGTGTGTGATCATATTATGGTAAGCAGGGTCCTCTGGTAGAAAAGAGCTTACTGAAAACGGAGGGAGATAGTGAGAGAGAGAGAGTGACATGGGTAGATTAATTGTTCGGTTGGCATTTTGTCTTATTTTGTCTTTATTTCACAGCCAGACAAGAAACATGGGGAGAGAGGGGGAAGATAAAGTTCTCCTGGCCAAGAATCACCCCCTGGTCGTTGCTGTTATGTGGTGTGTGTTTATCTACTGTAGTAGGATACTGGGTCCCCAGATACACTATATTTATTATTATCAACTATTTGATATACATTTAATTTATCAACACTCCTGAATTAAGGTAATACAGGTGTTTTTACTGGATCTTCAACTACATTGTCCCTTGACTGAAACGCCACCAATCTCTGAAACCACTCCCTTCAGTTTCACTACTGAGAAGCAGCATGAACTGGCAATCTTTTTTGCTCAATTTTTATAATAGTAATAAACTTTATTTATAGAGCACTTCTCAAACAAACAAGGTGCTTCACAAAAGAGAGATAACATGAAATACCACAGGGGATGATAAAATACATAAGGTAAAAGTAAGATACAAATAGAAATCAAAGTAAAATATAACATTAATTCAAAAATGTATAACAAAAATATCATACAAACTACATAAGAACAATCAACCCCATACATTTCATTAAACAAGTAATTTAAGATAAGCTTAGAGTAAAAACAGTAAAACAAGCACCAAAGATAAAATCAGCACAGGCTTTCCAATGCTGAAGAAATACTGTGAGACAGTTTCAGGTGTGATGAAGAAGTTCAGAAACTGATGAAGAATTAACGTAGCAAGGTCTAATGAGACTCGGCCAAGGAGATAAAATGTCAGTGGAGTAGCGTCTGGGTTCCACTCGGAGTGAATGATGAGAAAGAACTGGCTGGTGATAAGAGGGGGGAAATCCGGATGGCAGTTTTGGCAGATTGGGCGGGCAGGTGATCCACTAGACCAGAAACTGACCAGTGATGACATGTATAGCCGCATGTCGTCATTCCGCCGCTGGCTGTCGAGGTGGTGTCCAGCAAACGATGTGGGCTTTGTAGATCATTGGCAGACTTTCTGGGGAAGACCTGGTCTGATTCGGAGAGACGGCATACATCCCACTTGGGAAGGAGCAGCTCTCATTTCTAGAAATCTGGCCATGTTTATTAGTGGACCAAATCCATGACAACCCAGTTGAGACCAGGAGGCAGAGTCGCAGTCTAACACACTTCTCTGTCCTTCTATTTCAGCAGTTACCCACCCAAAACCCTACGCAGAGTCGCAGTCTAACACACTTCTCTGCTCCTCCATTTCAGGAGTGACGGTATAGTGACCGTGTCTGTCTCCCGATCATTGAAATTATTTAAATCAAAGGTAAACAGAGGAGCTGTTAAAAACCTCATAAAAATTAAAACCACAAGAGCAATAGTGCAAACGAATAGGAGAGTTAAATGTGGACTCTAAACATCAGATCTCTCTCTTCTAAAGGTGTACTAGTAAATTAATTAATGTCAGATTATGATATTGATTTATTTTGTATTACTGAAACCTGGCTGGGTGATGGAGAATATGTTAGCCTAAATGAATCCACCCCTCCCAGTCATATTAATACTCACATTCCTCGAGGCACATGCCGAGGAGGTGGAGTTGCGGCTATCTTCGACTCTACCCTACTAATCAGCTCTAAACCTAAACTAAATTATAACTCATTTGAAAGCCTTGTTCTTAGTCTTTCACACCCAAGTTGTAAATCACTGCAACCAATTCTTTTTGTTATAGTGTACCGAGCACCTGATCCGTACTCTGAATTCTTATCTGAATTTGCAGAGTTTTTGTCAACTTTAGTCCTTAAAACGGACAAAGTTATTATTGTAGGGGATTTTAGTATTCATGTGGATGTTGAGAATGACAGCTTTAGTACTGCGTTCATCTCTCTGTTAGATTCCATTGGCTTCTCTCAGAGTGTTCATGAACCAACTCTCTGTTTTAACCACACCCTCGACCTTGTTCTGGTATATGGTATTGAAATTGAACATTTAATAGTGTTCCCACAGAATCCCTCTTTATCTGACCTCTGTTTGATAACTTTTGAGTTTGTATTGCTGAACTACACGCAATTGGGCAAAAATCTTTATACAAGACGTCTGTCTGATAGTGCTGTAGCTAAATTTAAGGATGTGATTCCATCAGCTCTAAATTCATTATCAAGTCACAAAGTAACGGAGGACTCCTCTGCTAATTTCAGTCCCTCTCAAATCGATCATCTTGTAGATAGTGCTGCAGGCTCGCTGCGAATGACACTCGACTCTGTAGCCCCTATAAAAAAGAAAATACTAAAACAAAGACGGTTAGCTCCATGGTATAATACTGAAACTCGCAAATTAAAGCAAATATCGCGGAAAATTCTCGTTTAATCTGCCAAGATAGTCTTAAAACTTATAGGAAGGCCCTCCGTAATGCCAGAGCAGCGTACTACTCGTCATTAATAGAGGAAAATAGGAACAACCCCAGGTTTCTTTTCAGTACTGTAGCCAGGCTGACAGAGAGCCACAGCTCTATTGAGCCAAGTATTCCCATAGCTCTTAGTAGTTACGACTTCATGAGCTTCTTTAATGATAAAATTCTAACTATTAGAAACAAAATTCACCAAGACCTGCCCTCAACTGACACCAACTTATATCTAAACTCAGGAACCTTAGAAACAGCTGTAGAACCAGATATATGTTTAGACTGCTTTGCTTCCCTCAATCTATTGCCAACTAACTTCAATAATTTCTTCATCTAAACCATCAACCTGCCTCTTAGACCCCATCCCGACTAGGCTGCTTAAAGAAGTTTTACCCCTAGTCAGCACTTCTATACTAGATATGATCAGTCTATCTTTATCAACAGGCTATGTAATAATAATAATAATAATCATTATTTGTAGAGCACTTTTCAAAAATAAGTTACAAAGTGCTTTAACAAGTGTAAAGAATAATACAAAAAAACAAGATAAGAGCATGAAAACGTTGAAAAGACTAAAATACACGTTTAAGATAAATATATAATAAGTAAAATAGAATAAAATAAAAGGGATAAAATAAAGTCAAATAAGATCGGGAAAGGCTCTCCTATAAAAGTATGTTTTAAGAAAGGAACTTAAAAGAGTTCACTGACTCAGCCGACCTGATTTCCTCGGGCAGGCTGTTCCAGAGCCTCGGGGCCCTGACAGCAAACGCTCTGTCCCCTTTAGTTTTCAGTCGAGACTCTGGAACAGACAACAGACCTCTGCCCGAGGATCTCAAGGTACGTGCTGGTGCGTATGGGACTAAAAGTTCAGAAATATAACAAGGCGAGAGGCCATGAAGAGCTTTAAAAGTGATCAATAGAATTTTAAAGTCAATTCTAAAACATACTGGGAGCCAGTGTAATGAAGCTAAAATAGGAGTAATGTGGTCATATTTCTTTGTTCTGGTTAAAAGCCTGGCAGCTGAGTTCTGGACAGTCTGGAGTCGATCAATAGATTTTTGGGTTAAACAGGTGAAAAGGCTGTTGCAATAATCCAGGCGTGATGAGATGAAGGCGTGTAAAATGGTCTCGGTGTCCTTAAAAGTTAACATAGATCGAATTTTTGCTATATTTCTAAGTTGATAAAAACATGATTGAACAAGCTTTGTGGTGTGCTGAAATTTAAATTAAAGTACCACAGTACTTTGAAGTAGCTGTAATTAAACCTCTTCTGAAAAAGAACAAACTTGATCCAGATGTTTTAGCCAACTATAGACCTATATATAACCTTCCATTTCTCTCTAAGATCCTGGAGAAAGCAGTTGCTAAACAGCTGTGTGACTTTCTACAGAGCAATAGTTTATTTGAGGATTTTCAGTCAAGATTTAGAGCTCATCATAGCACAGAGACAGCACTGGTGAAAATTACTAATGACCTCCTAACTGCATCAGACAAAGGACTTGTCTCTGTACTGGTTTTACTAGATCTTAGTGCTGCGTTTGATACCATTGACCATCAGATCCTATTATAGAGACTGGAACATTTCATTGGCATTAAAGGAACCGCTCTAAGCTGGTTTAAGTCCTATTTATCAGATCGATTTCAGTTTGTACATGTTAACGATGAGTCCTCCATGCATGCCAAAGTTAGTCATGGAGTTCCACAAGAATCTGTCCTTGGACCAATCCTGTTCACTTTATATATATACTTCCTTTAGGCAATATTATCAGGAAATATTCCATAAACTTTCATTGTTATGCAGATGATACTCAGTTATATCTATCAATCAAGCCAGATGAAACTAATCAGTTAGCTAAACTTCAAAGGTGCCTTCAGGATGTTAAAACCTGGATGACCTGTAATTTTCTAATGTTAAACTCGAATAAAACTGAAGTTATTGTTCTGGGGCCCAAGCACCTCCGTGACGCATCGCCCTGGCCTCCAGCACCACTGTGAGGAATCTTGGAGTTATCGTTGATCAGGACATGTCGTTTAAGTCTCACATTAAGCAAATTTCAAGCACTTTTTTCACTTACGTAATATTGCAAAAATCAGGAACATCCTGTCTAAAAATGATGCAGAAAGACTAGTCCATGCATTTGTTACTTCTAGGCTGGATTACTGCAATTCCTTATTATCAGGCTGCTCAATAAATTCCATTAAGACTCTTAAGCTGATCCAGAATGCTGCAGCACGTGTTCTGTTTGAGCTTCTCTGCATTGGCTTCCAGTAAAATCCAGAATAGAATTTAAAATCATTCTTCTTACCTACAAAGCTCTTAATGGTCAGGCACCATCTTATCTTAAAGAGCTCATAGTACCTTACTACCCCACCAGAGCACTGTGCTGCCAGAATGCAGGGTTACTTGTGGTTCCTAGAGTCTCCAAAAGTAGACTAGGAGCCAGAGCGTTCAGCTATCAAGCTCCTCTCCTGTGGTTCCAGTTTGGGTTCAGGAGGCAGACATCATCTCCACATTTAAGAGTAGGCTTAAGACTTTCCTCTTTGATAAAGCTTATAGTTAGGGCTGGCTCAGGTGAGTCCTGAACCATCCCTTAGTTATGCTGCTATAGCCCTAGACTGCTAGGGACTTCCCATGATGCACTGAGCTCCTCTCTCCTCTACTTTCTCTCCCTCTGTATGCAACCTCATCCCATTAATGCATGTTACCAACTTTACTTCTCCCCTTTCCCGTAGTCTTGTGCTTTCTTGTCCCTCTCCTCTCTCCTCCTATCACTTCCTGCAGGTGTTTCTGGCTCTCGAGCTGTGGAGTCTGGATCTGTGGTTGCAAGTTACCTGCTGCCCCTGTGTTCCTGCTCGACACCCCTGCTACAATTATTAATAGTCCTATTGTTATTATTGTCATTATAGTCATTAACATTACAATTATTATCATAAACATTACTGTATATATCTGTACCATTTTTCATTTAGTCCATAGCAACATCACCTTTACTGTCTGTACCTCTGTGTGTACTGTATATTGTGTACGCTGCCTCCCTCCCCTCTCTCTCTCCTTCCATCCCTCTCTTAGTCACCACAAAGGGTCCAATGAACTTAGGGGACAGCATTTTACAGTCGGTATTCAGGGGCAGAGTTGAGAGCCATACTCACCTGCTGCATAGGTGTGCGCCTGTGTGCAGCGACAATTAGGGTAGCGCTGGTACCGATCGGTGGCTCTAATCATGGCGGCAAGGGCACTGTGCCATTTTCGGTGACATCTACGGATGTGAGCCTAAACAGAGGGGAACAAGGGAGGTCAATAGTCATGTAAGCATTAGAAAGGGGACAGACCTGTGGCTGAGGTAGGCATGGGCGCACTCGACCCAGGAGAGTTGAGAGGACCAGGTAGTGGGATTGGAGAAGACTGGCCAACAAGGGCCCTCTCCGCTTGGCTGTTGGACTGGTGTCGCAATCCCAAGGTCAGGCTGACTTTAGCATCAATGACAAGGCAGAAAGCTCTCCACACTGCCGAGGTGATCTGGGGCCCACAATCAGAGATAATGTCAGTGGGCAGGCCATGAGCAAGGAACACTTTGACCAGGACATCCACTGTCTCCCTGTAGGCAGTTTAGGCAGATGGACAAAGTGTGCAAACTTGGAAAACGGAGTCCAGAACTGGGTCGCATGGAGCTCTTATTCTGGGCACAGACAAAGGATTTAGTGTCCTCTGTTGAGTAAGAATGTATCATTTATCCAACTTAATACATTTCATTTATCCAGAATGTATCATTTACTCATTGTATCATCTATCAGTATGTTATGCCTTATGTTTTTCAGACATTTGTATAAGCATGTAACATCCCTAGGCAGATCTGAGTGTTAAACTGAACTCTGAGGTGCTGCTATACCCTCTGCATAAGACCAAAGTTGACAGTCCAAGAAAGATGACCCTCTCAGAAGTGTTCCGTGGAATGTGTATAATAGGGATGGGTCAAAAAGGGCATGCAACTAAAAGCACATGCACCTGAGATATATTGTAGGACTTAGATACTACTAAGTGGGAAAGGAGAGAAGACCGTGTACCCAGATATTATATCATTTCTGAGCCCCGTATCTATGACAGAAGGTGTGGGGATTGGGACATAGATCTCCATACCTGTGACAGAATATACGGTTATAGAGACATAGATCGTTTTTTAAAAAACAGGGCCTATAAATTTGGAAGCTACTGGTATATGACCAGAGATGCTCTTAAGGGGGTCCAAGGGGGCCCAAACCCTGGGAAGTGCCTGACCCGAGAGTTTTACTGGTGTCTGTCACATAAATGTTTAAAAAAATATATGACTACGAAATAGTACCCTCAGATAATGTGTTTATACAGTTAACTGATAATAAAGATGAATTAATCTTTTTAAGGAGAATAGGAGAATTAGGATTTTAAGGGAGTATAATATTACAGGATTAAGACGGTCCGAAAAGAAAACCTGTCTGCTAAGGCTTGCTCAGGTTTTGTCTTGCTTTGACAATTAACTCTATTGCATCGATCGTTTAACTGACTGACAGCAGCCTCTTATAATCAAAGTAAATCATTTAAGAAAACACTCATAGTAGGCTACATCAATATAACACACAAGAAAGAAATCGCCTGGAAAGCTACAGGGGCCGCTGAAGGTGGGGTAAAATGCTTATACTGTTGCTGGAGTATGGAACATCCAAAGTGTCAGAATTAATTGAAAGAATAAATAAATAAATGGGGAAATATATGCAAGAAAGAATGAATGAATAAAAGAATAAATACATAAATTTGCTTTTGCCTTTCCCCAAGGAGACCTATTGTCATTGCTTTTCCCTTAGAGACCTATTGTCATTGCTTTTTCCTTACTATTCCTTAACTGTCAATCAACATGTTGTGGCCTGCCCACTAAGTCAAGATGAGCAGCCGATGACTGATACTATCTTCAGTGTCGATATGCTGTCCCTGGAAGAGTGTTATGATTGGTAGAAAGTTTGAAAGGAGTTATGCTGCGTTCGAGACCGGTCGGAACTGGGATATTTCCCAGTTGAAACTTCCGACTTCCCCCATCAAAGCGTTCCAGGTGCATGGTGGTGCATGACGCCGAAAGTGAATGAAAACTATGGCTAACTGTGACAACGTATACACACAGTTGCACCCTCAGCAGTGTTTTAGGTGTTAATTAAAAGGATGGCAGTTTAACTGCAACAACTGACATAAATAGCCTATAGTTACTAGTTAAAGGTTCAGTGTGGAATATTTCTGAGGATCTATTGACAGAAGTGAAATATAATATCCTACTATATTTTCAGTGGTGTATAAAGACCTAATGAACATAATGAACCCTTATGTTTTTATTACCTTAGAATGAGCTATTTATATCTATATACACTGCGGGCACCACCTTCTATGGAGGTCGACATATTGTGTTGTCATGTTTCTACCGTAGCCGACAGAACAAACAGCACTGCAGAGCGCGTTTCGTCACTATCTTGAAAGAGAAGCAGCAGAAGAAGGGAGCAACGCAGGCAGAAATCACGAGTAAACAGCGGTGTGGCTTTTTCCAGATGGTATGGTCTAATGATGGAAACATGTTTACAAAGCGACGCCGAAGTTGCCTGTTTTCTGCAGGACAGGTAAGGTATTCCAACTTCAGCAATGCAAATGAAAACTGTTGTTTGATAATGTTAGCATTAGCCAGAAGCTAGCCATAGACACCGTGAGAAGTGACTTTTTCCTTGTCAGTGGTTTAAAATATGTAGTTGGATTGTTTCATGTAACTTAGTTCTTCTCCCTCGCTGTGTTATGACTTTTCCATGTGGGGATAAATGTGCTGGTTACGTTTGTGAGACAATCAGCTGATTAGTATTATTGACCGTAAAACAGTAAGTTAGCCTACAGCATAACAGCTCATATTAGCCAGCTAAACTTTGACTACCCCGCTAGAAGAAATATGTAACGTTAGTTGGATTGTTATTTCGAAGGTTGTTCTCAAGTGCTTTGGCTTCGTTTAGTGGACAGAAATGTGTCTTTTGTGTTTGTGAGACAATCATCTGATGATTACAATTAGCTATTGTAGCATGGCTAAATTAGCTGTGAATTTTAATAAATTTATGAGAATTAATACCCAGTTTTGAATTTTAATATTCAGAAAATATCAAAAATCCATAAAAGCTCTCGTTAAAAGGGCACCACCGGAGTTGTTATAATCCTAGAGTCTCTGGACCTCTAGGTAGCTTTTAATAATTATACAATTATTACTAGTGATCAGTTAGTTAATAATGGCTAAATTATCTTAAATCAATTAGTCAGTCTCATATCTAAAGGGTCAATTCTCTTGGCAGGGACGTGGAAATAGGCAACACACACAGTTCCTTGATTACAGTGAATTTATTAACTAACTAAAGCAATATAAAAGGGTGGTTAAATACATCAGGGCAATAAACAATGGCTGAACAATAAGAAATGGAGGTTCGTCCTCCGTCTGGCAATTCGGCTGTTTTCAGGTTTCCTTCGTTGCCGCTGGCGAGACCACGTGGCTTGGTCTGACCTCGGTGAAGTTGGCTCGACAAACAAGCTTAAAAGGGAACTTGGTCGTTCCTAAATTAGTCCAGTGTAACTTAACGGACTGATAACTTTAACAAAACAAAAGAAAGAAAGACAATAAAACAAACTGAGGGGCAGATCGATGTTGCGGCACTTCACGTGTGTAGCTTCAAGCGAACAAAGGCCTGTTGCGCTGGTCAAACTCTTAGGGCATTGCCTGGAGAGGCACGCTGGACGCGTGCCGAAGTGTCTAGAGAGCAGAGCGGAAGACCAGGGCACGAGGGGAAGAGCAGAGCAGAGAGCGAACAACGTCGTGTGTCGCTCTTTTGTTGCCTGGGGCGTGCTTCCACAGAGGGCGGTCCTTTGTTCTCGAGGGAGAATTTCCGGTTTCCCGAGGGACTGCCTTTCTAAACTTTAATGTATAAAAAAAAAAGAAAATCTATTTGCGTGTATTATAATCAAATATTTTCCACAATCAAACCTCAATGGTCAAACGGTTGTACCGTTTTAAGTTAAGCATTTGGTAACAGGAAACAATTGTCCCATTATTGGTCATGACATTTATACATTAATGGCATTTTCAACGATGGTATGTAATACTTATTTCGTCCACTTGGGGGGGAGCCCAAGATTAACCCGAAAAAATCTTTCCTAAGGAAATGGGGAATTCAGCCTTAAATTCAAGCTGGATAATTACTAGAGTATAGTATGACATTTCTTTATCATCATTTGTGAGAAAGTATTGTGAACAAGCATTGGTTACACATAAGATGACGGAGTGTCCTTAATCTTGCTGAAAATAAAAACACTGCAAAAGTAACTTATTTAGATTCTTTTCAGCACTAATATCAACAACAGATAGCAACAACATGGTAACATAACTACTCAAATAGAGGCAAACGTAATCAAGTAACTAAAAGATTTGATTAAACTTAATTAAATGCTTTGAGTCTTTGGAGACTGCAGTCTTTGTTTATTTAAACAAAGACTGTCCTGGATTATGTCACAAGTGGGTGAGACAAGGAGTATCCCTTTGATGGGGTAATGGGGGGGGCAGTTTAGGATTTCCTGCCCCATCCAAGGAGACCTGACTATGGCTTTGTAAACTTTATCCATGATGTTAATAATGGACTGTGGTACAGAAACAGTGACAATGTTACCCACTCTTCGCTTACGTTTTCCATGTTGTCTGTCGCTGATCATACTTGTACTAGATGTGATAGTCTTTGGGATGTTCAATTTATTAGGCCAGATGAGCAAACACTACCAAGACACATTGTGGATTACAGTACATTAATGTATTACTGACTGGGTGGAGCACTGAAGAAAGCACACTCTATCGATGTACTTTCTGTTATTGGAATCGACGAGACTGTGCATGATCTGGTGCACATGAAGACCCTCCTGATGAGCCTTCTCCCTGTGATCATGACCCTGTTTTCCCAGAACTACAGAATGTCCTTTGTGAAGATGACATCATAGGTGTCAGAGCCTCCATAGTGTACGAGAACTGCTTAAGACGACTGGCTACATTTCTGATCCTGCCTGTGGATAAATGCACTGGCCTTCTGAGGACTGGTGCGCCGTGCAACTCTGTTGCACAGCAGCTACTATCGAATGAGTAAGTCCAGACAATCACAGAATATCACAACTTTAAATTTGTATAAAATGAAAGGTTATACCAAAAGCCAGTGCTGTACATGACAAAAGCAAATGTTTCTTCTGTGTGACTTTTAGATCTGTCCTAATGGACACAGCTTGTGAATTTTGTCTGTGAAGAAGGAATCAAATTCATTGCAGTGATAATATCTAATGTCAGTAGGTCTAAAAATAGGCCTATATCGCTGCCGAGCTCACCTCCCACCGGCCACCACTGCCGCTACCACAGTTGCACTGTCTAATGTAGAGATGTGCAATACCATTTAATTCCTATACAATCTGTGGTGTCCGAACAATAATGCTGTGATGATGTGTTGAGAAGAAACCAGCTTGACCATAGATCATAAAAGTTTATTAAATCAAAGAGTTCAGCATCAATTACAAGCTCTGCAGCAGTTTGGAGAGTGACCCAGCCCGATGACCACTCTGTGTCTCTGTACATCAAACATAGCTTATGTAGGATATGTTTAGGTATCTGTTAGATCAATCACTGCTCTCCCCGTAGAACACCTCCCCAAAGGTCACTGACCCTCTGTCTTGCTGCTACAGTGCTATTTTGAATTGTTATGAGTCAAATGCATAAGTATTGGATACTACTAATCCAATACCAAGTAATACCCAGGCTGGTATTGCCGATACCAATTGTGACGGAGCGGCTCCGTCACTGAGTGCGGGATGCGCACACACACACATACGCACATACTCACTCACTCCCCACTCCCTTCCAGCCTTAATTAAGCCGGTCATAAACCTCGCTATTATGCATATTTCTTCTACTGTTTAAGTAGCGCGATCAAGGGTGCACACTTGGTAGTTCTACTCTTCTTTAAGCATACATTTAAACATCAAACACTTACTATGTGTCGTGATACTGTCTTTAAAAGTCGCAGCTTTGGCCTGTGAGGGCAGTTTTGGCCTGGTTACAGAGGAGGTAACTAGTAATTTGTATTTTGTGTTTTTGTGTAACTTTATTATTGAGTAAGTTATAGGTTTTTTTTTTCAAATAGTTTTTTTTTGTTTTGTTTTCTTTATGTAAGTTTTTTCACTGTTTGCACTTTGGAGGCCGGCATAATAAAAATCACGCCACTATTTTTCGACTACGCCTGTGTTTTTCCTATTTTGAGGAGTTTGGAAGAGAACCCCGCTACACCAATACTAATACCAATACCAATCCTTTTTCCATCCATCCATCCATCCATCATCAACCGCTGCGTTACAGGGTCGCAGGGGGACTGAAACCAATCCCAGCCAACATTGCTGACCCAATACTTTTTATTTTATTTCTAGTTTAATGTGACCTCCCCCCTCCCGTTTCTGTATTTATGAGGGAAATAAAGAGTAAGCTGTAGGCTTACCAATTCCAAATAATAGATGCATAAAGACATCAAACTACTGTCATATTCTTTAATTAGGCTATAAGAAAAATGTCATGGTCAGAACTACCGCTTTATAACATCATCATATTATTGTGACATAATCTCAGATGTTTGGTGAAGTTTGCAGTGTTGCCAAAGTATTTCACTGTCTCTGCAGACACATCACACACAGCATTATTATTACCTTCACAGCTAAAGTACATCCAGAAGTGACTGCTTTTACAGTCAACCATATTCAGCTCCATCACAGAGAGGCAGGCGGAAGGAGAAGTAGTTCCTATCAACTGAGTATAATTACACCATCCTGGTGACAGTGAGATACATATGATAAAACATACACTCACTCCAAATGACTGAGTTTAGATATCGATCCTTTTAGATGAGTATGGATCCTAGAGCAGGAAACGATGGAATGCACGTAGGTGATGAAAATGCAGATGAACATGATGTACAGAGAGGGAAATGGCAGCAGATATGTGGCGTGAAATGCCTTGAAGCGAAATGCCTTGAAGCGAGGCTGTTGATGATGGCTTCTTGAGAGGTGTAAGAGAGGTTTCTCAGCTGAGGATTTAGTTGAATGTTGTGGCTGAAAACGGTGGCACTGGTGTGCGATTCTGGAGCCAAGTGTCTGAATTTCTGGAAAGAGAAATGAGACAATGAATCAGCGATGCTGTTTTGGTGGCCGGGAACGTGAGCTGCCCTGAGGATGGACTGATGTTGGGTGGATATTAGTGTGAGTCTGCGAAGGAACTGTGCGATGACCGGAGAACGAGATCGACCTTTGTTTAAGATTTCAACTACTGCTGTGTTATCGGAATGAATGAGAATGGACTTCCTTCACCATTCGTGCCCCCAAAGAATGGCGGCGATGACGATGGGATATAGTTTGTGGAGCGCCGATGAAGGAGAACCGGACTTGGTGCTTAAATGTCTGAATTCTGAGGGCCAAACGGAGGCGAACCACCTCCCCCTGTAGAAAGTTTGAGAGAAGTAGAGAGATGCACTGTATTTTCTCTGTAGGCAGCGATGCCTGGATGGGTGTTGAGTCCAGGGTGATCCCTAACTCTATGGAGGTGCTAGGCCCTGAGGTTTTCTCTTTGGAGAGGGGGATGCCTAGTTTGTGAAAAGCTTTGATGAGAGTATTAAGCCCTGTGCGAGGGGGTGAGGATGGTGGAGTGACAACGAGGAAATCGTCGAGGAGGTGGAGTATGTAAAGTCAACGAACAGTCTATCTGGGTGATTTTGTAAAGCGGTGGAGAGGCTGTTTACCTTGACTGGTGTGCCGAGGTGCCATGCTAGTCATTCTGCAGAAGTGGTTGGATCATGAGGGCAGGTGCTCCTGGCGTGAGCTCCTCCGCAAAAGGAGCAGACGTGCAGGAGTCGGCAGTTGGACATGGAGCAGCCGAGGTGATTATAATTGTTGCAGACCATCCTGCCTCCCTGATAAAGGATTGGCCTCCCCCATTTGTTGATTCCCTTTGGTATTGGGACGTTGACAGAGGGACATATGTCTGCCGGCCTGGGGATGATGGGAGGTGGGGGTGCGGCTGATAACAGGCGATTAAACGCTGAGCCGTTGCGCGAGGAAGAAGGGCATGAACGTGGTGGTGGGGCACTGACTGTACATGCTGAGGCGAGGTGGGAGGGGGCTCCACATAACTCGCAGGAGAGGGAAGTGTGGGCTGTGAAGATGCGGCAGTAAAGTTCGGAATCGAGAGCTCCCCAGTATGTACCCTGGTTGAATTGCTGGATTCGGCCTGATTAGCAAAATGCACGTGGTAGCTATAGAAACCTACCCCACCGAACCGTAAAGCCATGTCTAACACTATGGAGAGATAATCGTCCAACTCCTTCCTCCGAGCAGCGAAGGCTACGCAGATGGTGTCGTGGAAGAGAGAAAAAGTTGGGCAAATTCTGAAGGAGTTAATTCCCTAGCTCTGGGGTTAAGAATAGACCAGTTGGAAAAGACGTAGGAAGCTCAACATCACCGCCAATGATTGGTGAGGCCCTTTGAGTTGCTGTGCCGGGGTCCTGAAATGCTGCTTCGACTGTTTGGAATGAGATAGGAGCAGAAGCCATATTGCTGTGAGCGGCTGAAGGAAGGGATGATGGGATGAAAGGATGTGTGTGTGCAGGAGGAGAGTGCAGCCTGCGGGCACAGGGATGAACAGAAGGCAGAGATTGCCTGAGACATGACAGACACGGAGAGAGCAGACACATGGGGAAATATGACCTGATCCCCGCCAGGGGGAGCTGGAGATGCTGTGGCCATGTGTGACATTGTGCGTGACGCCGCTGGCCGCGGAAGTGCTGGGGGCACGGTGGTTGGCTTTATTGTCGTTGCGGTGGAAGGATATGCCTTTCCCTCTGAGGAACCGCTGAAGGCGAGCGACAGTCCAATATGGAACATCAGGCTCGGTGACGGTTTTGTTGCGGAGGACGGCTCGCTGTGCTATGTAGAGTAGCCGGCATTTGAATGGGAGGGAGGCAAACAGAGACAGAGGAGGCCGGCTGAATAGCCCCAGTCTAGATATACTTGTCAGCTGATTAGAGGTGTGGTTTTAGGCGTGGCCCTGCTCCTGAACCTAAGTTAACTAATTAACTTCATTTAAATGTACTGTAAAAAAGGTAACATATAAATATAAAATAAAACAATATATACAGTTATGTATATAGGCCTATGCATAGGCAACAGGTATCTGCTGTTTTTTAAATTTTCTCTGGGGTGAATGTAAACAGTAGCAACAAGATAATAATGTGGGTTTCATCCTCACATTTGTCCATTTTGACAATTCAATTCAATTCAATTTTTCAATTCAATTTTATTTATATAGCGCCAAATCACAACAACAGTTATCTCACAGCGCTTTTCATAAAAGAGCAGGTCTAGACCGTACTCTGTGATGATATTTACAGAAGCCCAACAGTTCCCACCAAGAGCAAGCACTAGGCGACAGAGGCAAGGAAAAACTTCCTTTTAAGAGGCAGAAACCTCGAGCAGAACCATGGCTCAGGGTGGGCGGCCATCTGCCTCGACCGGTTGGGGTGAGAGAGAGAGAGAGAGAGAGAGAGATGTAAGGAGAGAGAGAGGGGAGGGAGGCAGCCTACACAATATACACACAGAGGTACAGACAGTGAAGGTAATGTTGCTATAGACTAAATGAAAAATGGTACAGATATTTATAATAGTGTTAATGGTAACCATCGTAATGTTAATGATTATAATAACAATAATAACAATAAGACTAGCAACAATAGTCGTTGCAGTAGAGGGTGTCGAGCAGGAACACAGGGGCAGCAGGTGACCCGCATCCACAGATCCAGACTCCACAGCTCCAGAGCCAGAAAACCTGCAGGAAGTGATAGGAGAGAGGAGAGAGACGAGAAAGCACAAGACTACGAAAGGGGAGAAGTTGTGTTAGTAACATGCAATAATGGGATAAGGTTGCATACAGAGGGAGAGAAAGTAGAGGAGAGAGGAGCTCAGTGCATCATGGGAAATCCCCCGGCAGTCTAGGCCTATAGCAGCATAACTAAGGGATGGTTCAGGACTACCTGAGCCAGCCCTAACTATAAGCTTTATCAAAGAGGAAAGTCTTAAGCCTACTCTTAAATGTGGAGATGGTGTCTGCCCCTGAACCCAAACTGGAACCTGGTTCCACAGGAGAGTAGCTTGATAGCGGAATGCTCTGGCTCCTAGTCTACTTTTGGAGACTCTAGGAACCACAAGTAACCCTGCATTCTGGGAGCGCAGTGCTCTGGTGGGTAGTAAGGTACTATGAGCTCTTTAAGATAAGATGGTGCCTGACCATTAAGAGCTTTGTAGGTAAGAAGAATGATTTTAAATTCTATTCTGGATTTTACTGGAAGCCAATGCAAAGAAGCTAAACAGGAGAAATGTGATCTCTTTTCCTGGTTCCTGTCAGAACACGTGCTGCAGCATTCTGGATCAGCTGAAGAGTCTTAATGGACTTTTTCGAGCAGCCTGATAATAAGGAATTGCAGTAATCCAGCCTAGAAGTAACAAATGCATGGACTAGTTTTTCTGCATCATTTTTAGACAGGATGTTCCTGATTTTCGCAATATTACGTAGGTGAAAAAAGGCGGTCCTTGAAATTTGCTTAATGTGAGACTTAAACGACATGTCCTGATCAAAGATAACTCCAAGATTCCTCACAGTGGTGCTGGAGGCCAGGGCGATGCCATCCAGGGAAACTATATCTTTAGATAATGCGTCACGGAGGTGCTTAGGCCCCAGAGCAATAACTTCAGTTTTATCTGAGTTTAACATGAGAAAATTACAGGTCATCCAGGTTTTAACATCCTGAAGGCACATTTGAAGTTTAGCTAACTGATGAGTTTCATCTGGCTTGATCGATAGATATAACTGAGTATCATCTGCATAACAATGAAAGCTTATGGAATGTTTCCTGATAATATTGCCTAAAGGAAGCATATATAAAGTGAAGAGGATTGGTCCAAGGACAGATCCTTGAGGAACTCCATGAGTAACTTTGGCATGCATGGAGGACTCATCGTTAACATGTACAAACTGAAATCGATCTGATAAATAGGACTTAAACCAGCTTAGAGCGGTTCCTTTAATGCCAATGAAATATTCCAGTCTCTGCAATAGGATCTGATGGTCAATGGTATCAAATGCAGCACTAAGATCTAATAAAACCAGTACAGAGACAAGTCCTTTGTCTGATGCAATAAGGAGGTCATTAGTAATTTTCACCAGTGCTGTCTCTGTGCTATGATGAGCTCTAAATCCTGACTGAAAATCCTCAAATAAACTATTGCTCTGTAGAAAGTCACACAGCTGTTTAGCAACTGCTTTCTCCAGAACCTTAGAGAGAAATGGAAGGTTAGATATAGGTCTATAGTTGGCTAAAACATCCGGATCAAGTTTGGGCTTTTTCAGAAGAGGTTTAATTACAGCTACTTTAAAGTACTGTGGTACATAGCCTGTTGATAAAGATAGATTGATCATATCTAGTATAGAGGTGCTGACTAAGGGTAAAACATCTTTAAGCAGCCTAGTCGGGATGGGTCTAAGAGGCAGGTTGATGGTTTAGATGAAGAAATTATTGAAGTTAGTTGGTAAAGATTGAGGGAAGCAAAACAGTCTAAACATGTATCTGGTTCTACAGCTGTTTCTAAGGTTCCTGAGTTAAGAGATAAGTCGGTGCCAATTGAGGGCAGGTCTTGGTGAATTTTGTCTCTAATAGCTAGAATTTTATCATTAAAGAAGCTCATGAAATCGTAACTACTGAGAGCTATGGGAATACTTGGCTCAATAGAGCTGTGACTCTCTGTCAGCCTGGCTACAGTGCTGAAAAGAAACCTGGGGTTGTTCCTATTTTCCTCTATTAATGACGAGTAGTACGCTGCTCTGGCATTACGGAGGGCCTTCCTATAAGTTTTAAGACTATCTTGCCAAATTAAACGAGAATTTTCCACTTTGGTGGAACGCCAATTCCTCTCAAGTTTCCGTGATATTTGCTTTAATTTGCGAGTTTCAGTATTATACCATGGAGCTAACCGTCTTTGTTTTAGTATTTTCTTTTTTAGAGGGGCTACAGAGTCGAGTGTCATTCGCAGCGAGCCTGCAGCACTTTCAACAAGATGATCGATTTGGGAGGGACTGAAATTAGCATAGGAGTCTTCCGTTACTTTGTGACTTGATAATGAATTTAGAGCTGATGGAATCACATCCTTAAATTTAGCTACAGCACTATCAGACAGACATCTTGTATTGAAATTTTTGCCCAATGGCGAGTAGTTCAGCAATACAAACTCAAAAGTTATCAAACAGTGGTCGGATAAAGAGGGATTCTGTGGGAACACCACTAAATGTTCAATTTCAATACCATACACCAAAACAAGGTCGAGGGTGTGGTTAAAACAGTGAGTCGGTTCATGAACACTCTGAGAGAAGCCGATAGAATCTAACAAAGAGATAAACGCAGTACTGAAGCTGTCATTCTCAACATCCACATGAATATTAAAATCTCCTACAATAATAACTTTGTCCGTTTTAAGGACTAAAGTTGACAAAAACTCTGCAAATTCAGATAAGAATTCAGAGTACGGGCCAGGTGCTTGGTACACTATAACAAAAAGAATTGGTTGCAGTGATTTCCAACTTGGGTGCGAAAGACTAAGAACAAGACTTTCAAATGAGTTATAGTTTAGTTTAGGTTTAGAGCTGATTAGTAGGCTAGAGTCGAAGATAGCTGCAACTCCACCTCTTCGGCCTGTGCCTCGAGGAATGTGAGTATTAATATGACTGGGAGGGGTGGATTCATTTAGGCTAACATATTCTCCATCACCCAGCCAGGTTTCAGTAATACAAATAAATCAATATCATAATCTGATATTAGTTCATTTACTAGTACACCTTTAGAAGAGAGAGATCTGATGTTTAAGAGTCCACATTTAACTCTCCTATTCGTTTGCACTATTGCTCTTGTGGATTTAATTTTTATGAGGTTTTTATGCACAGCTCCTCTTCTGTTTACCTTTTTAAATAATTTCGATGGTCGGGGGGGAAGACACCGTCACTATAGGATTTTCACTAAGTAACTCCTGAAATGGAGGAGCAGAGAAGTGTGTTGGACTGCGACTCTGCGTAGGGTTTTGGGTGGGTAACTGCTGAAAAAGAAGGGCAGAGAAGTGTGTTAAACTGCGACTCTGCCTCCTGGTCTCAACTCTGGGTTGTCATGGATTTGGTCCACTAATAAACTTGGCCAGATTTCTAGAAATGAGAGCTGCTCCTTCCCAAGTGGGATGGATGCCGTCTCTCCGGATCAGACCAGGTCTTCCCCAGAAGTCTGCCAATGATCAACAAAGCCCACATCGTTTGCTGGACACCACCTCGACAACCAGCGGCGGAATGACGACATGCGGCTATACATGTCATCACTGGTCAGATTTGGCAGGGGTCCAGAGAAAACTACGGTGTCCGACATTGTTTTTGCATATGTACACACCGACTCAACATTAATCTTAGTGACCTCCGATTGGCGTAACCGGGAGTCATTACCGCCGACGTGAATAACAATCTTACTGTATTTACGTTTATCCTTAGCCAGCAGTTTCAAATAAGACTCAATGTCGCCCGCTCTGGCCCCAGGGATGCACTTAACTATGGCCGCTGGCTTCACTAAATTCACGTTTCTCAAAATGGAGCTGCCAATGATCAGAGTTGGTTTCTCAGCGGGTGTGTCGCTGAGTGGGGAAAATCTGTTAGAAACGTGAACAGGTTGATGATGCCCCGTGGACTTTGAATGCTTACGACTATTCCTCCTTCGGACAGTCACCCAGCCCCCCCCCCCTTTCCTGGCTGCACAGGGGATGCCGGGGGGACGGCTACCACAGGCTAACTCAGGCCGTTCCGCACCGACTACCGGGGACTGGCTAGCTACAGTAGCTAAAGACTGATCTACCAAGGTGCGGAGCCGGACTTCTAAATCACTGAGCCTCGCCTCCATGTCTATAAATAAACTACACTTATTACATGTACCATTACCGTTAAAGGAGGCAGAGGAGTAACTAAACATCTGCCACACCGAGCAGGAGAAAGTAGGAGAGAGAGAGGGAGAAGGAGAAGCCATCGCTAGCTGCTAAGCTAAAGTCGCTAACGGCTAAGCTAAATTACTGTAGCGTCAGCTACCAAAACTTTAGAACAACTATGAGATTGAACAGCAGTCACTAAAAGATGGAAAGAACTGTGAGTGCTTAGGCAAAATTACTGTAAAGAATAAGTGTTTAGCGAACAGTTGGCCGCTGTAATCAAACAAATGTAACTGTTATTTAGCGAGAGCAGCACAACACGGTACCAACACACAAGCACCGGAAACGGAAATGAGTTAAGTGCTTGGTGCTTGAGCACTAACGGCGTCCTGTCGTTCTGGGGACAATAGAAAATTCAATTCAATTCAGTTCAATTTATTAGTGGATAGAATGTGTTATTATTGTTATTAATATTTATTGATTATTTTCCATCTGCTCTCCTGCCATTCACCGGTCTTGTGCAGAGTTTTGCCGTGAGGCCGACAATCGCATGCACGCCACGGTTCCTCATGGGTCTGTTTAAAAATGATATAATATTTTTGTGCGGACTCTGATGGGAACTTGTTTTAACAAGCTAGATAAAAGGTATTGCTCTGGCAGTGGCAAATAGCTTTGGTTTAATATTTGATTTGATCACATTAATGTTTAAGTTGAGATTTACAAGAAATATTTTATTGCTGCTATGTAAAGGGAATACTGCTGGTAAAAAGCACCTTATTTGTACTTATTTGCACTTTTGTGTATATAGCAGTACATTTAAATCAAAAGTGTGCAATACACTACTTTAGAATTCATTATTCAGTTTTGCGCATAATAATGCAATTAATCGTGATTAATTGCAAGAAAATCATGCGATTAATCGCGATTTAAAATTTTATCATTGCCCAGCACTAGTTTTGAACTGTCAACAATAATTGAGACCCATACAGTATGTTACTAGTATTGTAAAATGATCAAAGTGGGGATAATGTTGAAATGTGTAGGCTAACATTATATGCTCATTTTGCATTAGTTATTTCTGGCCAATGTATTGCTAGCTTTCAGCAATATCATTTATTTGTTTTACTTCAGTCACAGATACTGACACCATTGCCATAAGGGCTGGATAACCTCTTCAGTAGATCCATCCATCCATCCAACCGCTCAGGGTCGCGGGGGGGGGCTGGAGCCAATCCCAGCAGACATCGGGCGTCCACCCTGGACAGGTCGCCAGTCCATCGCAGGGCCACACAGACGAACAACCACTCGCACTCACACCTAAGGACAATTTAGGGTCGCCAATGGTGGGAGGAAGCCGGAGTACCCGGAGAGAACCCACGTAGACACGGGGAGAACATGCAAACTCCACACAGAAAGGCCGGGTTTGAACCGGAAGCGTTACATGAAGTGACGTCCGTTTCTGATTGGCGGTTGATCACAGTTGTCAGTCGTTTCTAACCGGATGCAGTCTCACAGTTATCACTACAGTGCAGCATGTTTTCTCTCTGTAGCTGTTAGCCTTCCTGTTTAACAAACACCTGCCCATGAATAATTGTAGGCTACTGTAGCTATGTCCTTCACAGAGGCACAGGATAATTTCCTCTGAATAGTCTTTTCTTCAACTCCTGAGAAAACACTAAGATCTCAATAGTATACCTTTAAGATCACGCCAATCTGAATTGTTGCTCCTAAAACCCCTTAGGAGAAAAGGATGAGATAAAGAGATATTGAGGTTTTGAGACTTGGGTAAGATAAATGGATACTGAATTGAGATTACAATAGGATAAATGAAAGTAACAGATGAGATCTCATCATTGTATCTTTTTGAGTTCATTAATGTCTTGCTTATTGCTCCTAAAAAGCATTTGGGAGCTCTGGGAAGATGTTTGTATCACATTGGATTTGAACCCTGCTCCTGAACCCTGTTAAAAGGGCAACAACACTGTCGCTGCTCCATCCAGCTAAAACTAACAGTGAAGGACTGATTGTCTTTAAACAGAGTACAATTTTCCTTTACTTAAAAGAGGAGAAATACCATATCCACAATTAAAGTCCTCAAAATTCTACTCAAGTAAAAGGTATAAAAGTATTCCATAGTGAATGTACTTAAGTATCAAAAGTAAAAGTGCTTATTCTGTATGACAGATACTTGTTGTGTATCAGTTCTTGCGTGCATTCAGTCCTTAATGAATTAATCTATAAACATCACGGTTAAAGTATTGGGTGTTCCAGTTATGCCGACTGTGACTACCATAACAAATTGGAAAACAGGACATTTGGAAGTGCAATATTTTCAATGTCAGAATGTATTTTATTTTTCTCAGTAACTTTTAACAGATAATTAACAATAAATGGAATAAGGATTTGAAATTTAGGGGAGTAAAAGTACAAACCCCCATAAAAAGAAAATACTCAACCTCAACATTTGACGTAAGCAACGTACTTGCGTAAAATAACCCCTAAGTGGGGTCACTAAGACAAAACTGAGAAATATCTTGGAGCTTTTTTTCTGATCCACATTCTGGAGACTAAAATTACGCTTATTTAAGATACTGTAGAGATCTCATCTTTTGATCAGAGTAAGACAGAGATGAGTTTTTGCTCCTGAGGCCAATATGAGAAAACTGAGACATATTTAAGAAGAATCATGAGATCCCAGGAGTCATAGCTGAGTTTTCTTTGAGCTCTTTCTCTGATCTCATGGTCCAATGTTCAGGAGACTTAAACTAGACTTATTTAAGATCAGTTAGAGATCTCTTGTTTTGATCAGAGAGATAAATGAGATTTTATATGGTTGTTTCTCCTGAGATGAATTTGAGAAGTGGGAGAAAAGGCCTTTGGTCTCACCTTGGTATTAAAAGCAGCTCATTTGTGTCTAGGAGAAAAGAAGGAAACAACTATGAGATCTCATCTTGGATTTTGCTTTCCTATGGGAACCCAGAATGTGATCATGGCGTCTGTTGATTTATTAGGCTAAATGTTTCATGTAACTCAAATGAAAGCTGACTTTCACTTCTAGGCTTTACTTAGACATGCTCATTGGTGAACTTACCATACATGTAAACTAGTCACTTTTCTAATGAAAGAATAACTATTTTCTATTATGACATATGATGTCAACCCGTAGTTCTTTTTTGGTGACAAAAGGTAGATGACAGAGCTAACTAAATGTTTGCCACTTTGCCACATTGATCTTGGATATATGAGTAGAATTGTATGTAAGTGTTCCAGGATGGTATCTCATTCATAGGAAAGTTTGCGCACATGCCCAACAGTCCCTCAGATGTTTACACATTTTAAAGCTGTAACACGTATTTCTCTGGCTGAGCTGGCCGACTGCCCACACAAATAATTGGTACAAAAAGAGATCTCATCTTTTGATCAGAGTAAGACAGAGATGAGTTTTTGCTCCTGAGGCCAATATGAGAAAACTGAGACATATTTGAGAAGAATCATGAGATCCCAGGAGTCATAGCTGAGTTTTCTTTGAGCTCTTTCTCTGATCTCATGGTCCAATTTTCAGGAGACTAAAAATTAATAATAATAATAAATTAAATTAGACTTATTTAAGATCAGTTAGAGATCTCTTGTTTTGATCAGAGTCAGAGATAAATGAGATTTTATATGGTTGTTTCTCCTGAGATGAATTTGAGAAGTGGGAGAAAAGGCCTTTGGTCTCACCTTGGTATTAAAAGCAGCTCATTTGTGTCTAGGAGAAAAGAAGGAAACAACTATGAGATCTCATCTTGGATTTTGCTTTCCTATGGGAACCCAGAATGTGATCATGGCGTCTATTGATTTATTAGGCTAAATGTTTCATGTAACTCAAATGAAAGCTGACTTTCACTTCTAGGCTTTCCGCTTATTTCATCCTTTTAAATCCTTTAACACTACTCATACATTTTATTTGCAAGTCACATCACTCGTCACTTTCACTCTATGTTCCATCATATCAATCCAATGATTTTATTCATGCATTTCATCATTTGATTTTACTCACGGAGCCACCAGCTACTGTCATCAGATGCAGTTGGTGAGATGGCTGGGCTTGCAGGCTTTATTTTCCTTTGCTTGCTTCATTAGAGACTTTAGTGTAGCTTAGTGACTTTAGTCTGGTTCTTTACTTGTTTACTACGTTTCATTTTTGCCTATTGTGACTAACACTCAAGAATGATCAGCCTGTAATGAATATAAAAACAACCAGGCAGAAAATATGCACAGTTCATTATCTGTTTATTTACAGCAAGTCATTGTTTTCTCAATATATGGCAATGTTATTGTACGTTGCAGATTTTCCTCATATCATGCAGGCCTACCTTACAACCTTGTTCGCTTCATTTCTCATTTGGGGAATTGGTTGCTTGCTAGGATGGCTGAATGTGCAAAGTGGTCAAAGGCTTGTCTTAATTTCACTAAAGCCAAAGATAAGGATTCCATTTATGTTCCAGGTTAATTTCTTGTAAGAGGGGAGGGACACAACGTCAGTGCTAATACACCACAACGTTACGCATCAGTTAAAGGAAAAATGCAATACCTTCGACTGTCTTTGAGTCGGAATATCATTATCTCCAGCTGCCGTTGGGTTTGATCTTTCTATCAAGTAGAAAAGTATCAATAGTGGTATCAATAAAGACTCGGATCTTCAAGCTGTCTCAATAATGGTTAGAAAGATAAGACAGAAAAATAAGGGACGCCTGCTGCGGCGAAGCAATAACAGAGTCTGTTGGTGTAATGCTAATAAGTTAAATAATATACAGACAGTACATACATACATACATACATACATACAAATACACACTGCCGTAATGTAAATACTCAAGCAAATGGTTGCAAGTGGTGTGCATTACTTAGACATGCTCATTGGTGAACTTACCATACATGTAAACTAGTCACTTTTCTAATGAAAGAATAACTATTTTCTATTATGACATATGATGTCAACCCGTAGTTCTTTCGGTGACAAAAGGTAGATGACAGAGCTAACTAAATGTTTGCCACTTTGCCACATTGATCTTGGATATATGAGTAGAATTGTATGTAAGTGTTCCAGGATGGTATCTCATTCATAGGAAAGTTTGCGCACATGCCCAACAGTCCCTCAGATGTTTACACATTTTAAAGCTGTAACACGTATTTCTCTGGCTGAGCTGGCCGACTGCCCACACAAATAATTGGTACAAAAACAATATACTCTATACAATATACCTCTCATTTAGATTTATATTGGACCTAATGGCTCCAATTGTGAAAATACAAAGAGCAGCATTTCTATTGCAATGTTTGTGGATGGAAAAAGTCTTTCCGTACTGGAGCAGATCACATGGGTATGTCAACTGTGATACAAACTGTACAAGATGTGATGGTGGGGTGTTGGTGCTTGCTGTGTCACCAGCTTAGGCAGCACTTAAAAACTGGAAATTGCTGATTCCTGATGAATTGTTTCAGGATCTGGCCCTTTGTACCTCAGCATACACGCTCTCTGGCAGAGTCCTGCCTCTCTCAGTGGTTCCCTCGGGTCCAGTGTGAGGCCCTACCAAGCTGTAGGTGGAGGTTGGAGAAAGACCGGAAGAATCATCTGTTGGCCTCTGATTCAGACCTCGGGTTATATCTTCGACCTGGAAAATTAATCATACATTTTGAGCAAGGTTGTGCATTATTTATATTTTACACTTTCTTTCTAATAGTGCTATTATAAGGTATTAACATGTGAAGTAGTCTCACTACAATTGACAGCAGGTCATATATGTCTTTCAAGGACTGCAAATTTCTGTATCCTTGACTACAAAAGTGATGACACTGTTTTTATAGCATTACACTTGTCTTATTTGTATCTTGATTTTGAACAAATATCTTGGCCGCAAGAGCACAACAAACTGCAACTTAAACACAGAGGCTTGTGCGCCTGCCCTTTTTCTTGCACTTGAGAAGTGTGTGTGTGTGTGTGTGTGTGTGTGTGTGTGTGTCTGTGTAGAATCGTCAAGTCCTGCCTATAGCCGACTGATAGTCGAATCATGTGTGTTTTTGTGCACACCTATTGCGAGCCGAAGCTAAACTGAGGCTTATTGTTGACCTTTTCTCTCTCTCTCTCCCTCTCTCTCTCTCTCTCTCACTCCCGCGCCTGCCATTCACCGGTCTTGTGCACAGTTTTGCCAGGTGCATGAAATTCTCGGCAGCCGTGCAAAACTTCGCACAACCGGGCAAGACGCCGACAGCAGAAACAGCTGATCAGACGTGAGTTACGCTAAGTTTGCTACGTCAGAACTTATTTGGAAAAAGTGTTTCCATCTCCCATTTAGCGCATTTAGTCTTTTTCAACATAGGTAAAAACCACCTCAAGCGAGCGTAAAAACCTTTGTGAAATTAAGGACTTTTTTATTGAATTTTGCCCTTTCCATCAACCTTTTCTAATGTGATAATTCAAAATGCGTATTAAAAAAACAATGATGGAAACACAGCTACTCACTGCAGGAAGAAAAAGAGGCAAATTCTGACAGAAAAGCAACAAAACGAAATTTAACTCGATATCGACATTCCTTTTAGTGAAGCTGAAGCATGTTCTTTGGCAGATAAAAACACGTAACACAACCGGCCTTCATGCAGCCTGGCTCCAATGTCGCAGGCAGACCATTTCCCTTTGTTGCCTGTCCCTGCCCTCCCCCCCACGTCGGGGGACCTGTCAATGTTCAACAGGGCGACTATGGTGAGACCTTTTCGCATGTTAACAGTGAAACAGGCGATGGAGTGTGCGCGCCAGGGAGACTGGCTCTCCTCCATCGACCTGAAGGACGCGTACTTTCATGTGTGCAGGCGTTCCTGGACACAGGAAGTTTCTGCGGTTTTCATTCCAGGGCGCCCAGTACCAATACAACCACCTGCCCTTCAGCTACATCCTGGCCCCGTGCACTTTTTCCAAGTGTGTCGAGACGGCCCTGGAACCGCTGCGGCGGTCGGGCATCAGGGTCCTGTTTTATCTGGACGACCTGCTGCTGCTGGCACCGCTGGTCCCCCTGGGCCTCCTCCATATGAGGAGGCTGCAGCGGTGGTTTATCCGCCTGCATGTCGACCCGGTGAGACAAAGATGCCGCCTCGTATCCGTTCCTCTGTCTGTGGCCCCGGAACTGGCCTACTACTCTGTCTTCGGTCGGGGTTTCCCTGGGCAGGGTCACGTCCCATATCTCGGTCTTCACAGACGCCTCCCTGATGGGCTGGGGTGGGACCTGCCTTTCTCACGTGGTGGGTGGTCTGTGGCAGGGCCGCATGCCTCTCCACATAAATGTGCTGGAGCCCCTCACGGTGCGGCTGATCCTGCACCTTCTGGATCGCCTGCAGTTTACAACTTGGCGTTGACTCTGGTGGCCCCGGAGCGCATCAGCGCGTCCTGGTTTCCCTGTCTCCAGTGGTTGCTGGCAGGGCAGCCGTAGAAACTCCCCTGGACGGTGGACGATCTCTCTCAGGCAGGGGGTTCGATCAGGAGTTACCCGCTCCTCGGCCAGCCTCTCTGGGTCTGGCCACTGAGAGCCAACGCCTGGAGGGCTTAGGTCTCTCCCGGGAGGTGGTTTGCACCATCCAGGGGTCGAGGGCCGCCTCCACTCAGTCCTCTTACTCCTCTAAGTGTTCGGCTTTCCAACGCTGGTGTCTGGACCAGGGGACGGACCCGGTCACCTGTCCACTGCCGGCGGTGCTTTTGTTGCTCCAGTTGCTCATGGACAGGGGGCTGGTGTTTCGTACGGTTAAAACCTACACTTCCGCCATTTCGTCCTGTCACGAGGGCTTCGGGGATAGGACTGTGTTCTCCCACCCCCTGGTGAAGCGTTTCCTTAGGGGGGTGGGGAGTGACGCGGCCTGTTGCCCCACAGTGGGATTTGGCACTGGTTTTATGCACCTTAACCCAAGCCCCGTTTGAGCCTTCGGAGACGGCGGACTTGAGATTTCCTAGAAGTTCCAAATAATAACGGCCACCCTGCTGCAAAACACGTGAAAAAGAAAAACTACGCTGAGGTACAGATCACTGAAGTGGAGGAGAGGAGAAACACTTAATTTGATGGTTGGAACTCTTTGATCAGCAACAACGCAATGCAAATCGACGGAGTGGCATTACAATGGCTGTCAGTGCAGCTCAGAGACTCATACTGGCTGAAATAAAGAAAACATGGTCTGAAATGTGGATCATCAAAAAAGATGGGAAATCAAGGTGCTTGTGATGTGGAAGTTAGAAAGTAGCCTATATATTATTTGATGCAGCTTATTCAAAAACAAAATAAGACTGAGAGAGTTTAACAGAATTATATTATTCTGAACAAAGACTTTTGGTAGAAAGTTAAACACTATATATTGTTGTTCCCATCAGACACACACCTGTCAGCTCCCACTGCTAACAGCCGACTGCCAGATACATTGGTTATAGCCTAGGCCTACTTGTTTGGCACGGTTCCTTCAGGTTGGTCTGTCTAATTCTGGACCCAGTTCAGCACACAGATCCAAGAGCACGACTTTAGGGAATCTAAATCAAAGTATTAGCCAGTCATCATCATGGGCCAGGAAATCTTCATCACATCCTCTAATCCTCACGTTTTCCTCTGCAGAGCCATAGCGCAGCCATGCAGCATTACAAGTGTCACGCAGTATTCACATTTTTACAGCAGAGTAGGCTTCACACCTTGTCAAAATGATGACTATAGTCAGTAGTATCCCCCACCCCGGGAGATCATTTAAGGATTGAGGTTTGACAGGTGAACACATTTTTTAATGTAGGTTTTTTCGGTTTGGCCTGCGTTATGATGAGGATGGAGAGTAGCGATTGTGTGAGAGCTGTCCCTGGACATTTTTAATCTACACAGTCCATATGTGCAGGTGGTGAAGATGTGCCGGATGAGTTGAGGTGAGAATGCAGATCTTTTTTGTGCGCCACCGTGGCGTCTCAGTGCGCTCTGTGCACCTGACAGCACCGTCTGTTCACAAAAGCAATTTTACACACAAAAATAAACTTAAAACTCTGCGCCACGGCCAGCACATTCTCACGTTAAGTTCATTTTTATACATCCCACTTGTGCCTGTAATGGTCAAATGCACATATGTTATACACCACACCTGATAACCAGTGTACGTAAACTTTTTGTGCGTAGGCAGCGTTTATACATGAGGCCCCAGGTCAAACTGCCCTCCCTCCCACTCCTATATTGACCCTTTTTGACCCTTCACTAAGCCACGCTGGCCAATCACAGCGCAGTATAGGACTCGCTCTAACTTTCAATCCAATTTCAATTCAATTTTATTTATATAACGCCAAATCAGTTATCTCAGACCACTTTTCATAAAAGAGCAGGTCTAGACTGTACTCTGTGATGTTATTTACAGAAGCCCAACAATTCCCACCAATAGCAGCACTAGGCGACAGAGGCAAGGAAAAACTTTGTTTCAAGAGGCAGAAACCTCAAGCAAAACCATGGCTCAGTGTGGGCGGCCATCTGCCTCGACCGGTTGGGGGTAAGAGAGAGAGAGAGAGAGACAGGTACAGACAGTAAAGGTAATGTTGGTACAGACTGAATGAATAATGGTACAGATATTTATAGTAGTGTTTATGATAATCGAAATGTTAAGGATAATGATAACAATAGGACTACTAGTAATAATAATTGTAGCAGAGGGTGTCGAGCAGGAACATGGGGGCAGCATTTGACTCCCTCTCCTATATCAGCATATCACCACAGAACATCCCCAGTTACAATGACTTCATCAAGAGTCTTTTCCACTGAAATGTTATGTTTAAATATGCAGATTAGCTTGTTTGGTTAATTTAGAAAAAATCGACAGATGCAAACAGACTAGTAGACTTAAAACAAACACAAACAAGTGTCCTGCCTTAAACAGTAAGTTCATAATTTGTGGTTGGCACATTTCTTTATTTTGCCTGTTTCCTCAAATCCAGTCTCAATTTTTAAATTGCTCAAAATCTGATATTCCTTGGTTTGTCTGGCAAATGTTAAAAAAAAACTTGATACTTACCTGAGGAGTTGCATAGATTGTATTGTCAGCATTCTCTCTTTCATCTGCAGGTCAGTAATAAAAAAATCAGTGTTTGCTTTAATTTACATTTCATTTGAGAGCTTTACCTTTTCTACTTCTTAACTGCATTTCATTTACATTTCTTGAGCTACACTTACTGTACATTAAGTCCAGATTTTGTTTGTGTCTAAATTACTTATCTTCTACAGGATGTAATATTTTGTAATGTTGTGTCGAAAAAGGTGCTTTGGCACAAACATGCATGCAGTTACCCCATTTTCTTCCCTCTGGGATCTGGCCTTGGAATGCTAAGAAATAAGGCTGCAACAATTTTGAGATTGTCTCGTTTTTCTACAATGAAAAATCTATCCTAATTTAACAGATGCAATAATGACATGTACACAAATCTACACGTGGATTTAAAGAGGTTATATTATACTCATTTTCAGATTCTTAATATTATTTAGGGGTTGTACTAGAACAGGTTTACATGGTTTCATTTTCATTTTTGTCATACTGCACATTGCTGCAGCTCCTCTTTTCACCCTGTGTGTTGACCGCTCCGTGAGAGAAGCATCTCACTTCAATTGGATCTTTGTTTGAAGTTGCACATGAGCAGTACCTAGCTATGGATAAGATAGCCAATCAGAGGTAGAGTGGGGTGTTTCAAAGTGACGCATATAGGTTACAGAAGTAAGGACTGGACTACAATCGAGCTGTTCAGGAACAGTGTTTTCTGTGGGAGATGGTAACTAACTTTGGGGTGGACTTTTTTTGTTTGCAAACTTATTGAATGCACAAAAAGATATATAACATAATAAAAAGCCAAAAAGCTTAATATGACCTCTTTAAGTTACAGAGAAGTTTGGCACAATATTGGCTACGGTAATGCACAGTTGTGGGTTCCCATCCATACTCCATACATGCTTCATAACACAAAGGGGGCTTTATGAGTATGGAAGATTATGAACTTTTCAAGAACACTGATTTTCCATATACAGTAAACAAATAGGATTTAGCAGATTTTACTTTACTGTTAAAATGCACACTTACATTTTCGTCTCTTTCGATGCCGGTTCACTAAGGTAAGAACTACAGTAAGAATTGCTATGACAAAAACTGTGATGAAAGCAACAACCACTAGGACAATAATGTTGTTGCCTTGTTTATCTGGATCTGTAAAGAAAAACAAAAGACAGATTAGAAAACGACTACTATAGCATCGAATCTTGCCAACCTGTGCTTTTGACAGACTGCAGTTTTGACCCTTTTTGACCCTTCACTAAGCCACGCTGGCCAATCACAGCTCAGTATAGGACTCACTCTAACTTTCAATCCAATTTCAATTCAATTTTATTTATATAACGCCAAATCAGTTATCTCAGACCACTTTTCATAAAAGAGCAGGTCTAGACTGTACTCTGTGATGTTATTTACAGAAGCCCAACAATTCCCACCAAGAGCAAGCACTAGGCGACAGAGGCAAGGAAAAACTTCCTTTTAAGAGGCAGAAACCTCAAGCAAAACCATGGCTCAGTGTGGGCGGCCATCTGCCTCGACCGGTTGGGGGTAAGAGAGAGAGAGAGAGAGAGAGAGAGAGAGAGACAGGTACAGACAGTAAAGGTAATGTTGGTACAGACTGAATGAATAATGGTACAGATATTTATAGTAGTGTTTATGATAATCGAAATGTTAAGGATAATGATAACAATAGGACTACTAGTAATAATAATTGTAGCAGAGGGTGTCGAGCAGGAACATGGGGGCAGCAGGTGACTCGCAACCACAGATCCAGACTCCACAGCTCCAGAGCCAGAAACACCTGCAGGAAGTGATAGGAGGAGAGAGGAGAGGGACGAGAAAGCACAAGACTACGGGAAAGAGAAGAAGTCAGGTCCGACACTTTCATGGCTGCGCTCCATTGACTCGTATGTAAAAGGAGTCGTTTTCTATTTCTTTTTTGCTGTATTTTTGCAAGATATGGTGAAACACTGTTCCTGCGACACTTGCACTTACAGTCACTACCCAGAGATGTTGAAAGGAGAAGTAGGATTTATTCCCTTTCCAAAACCTAAAACAAATCCAGAAAATGTAGGCTGTGGATTGTTTCTAATGTAATGTTAGTTAGCTAACGCTAGCTAATTACTACTGAATGTAACTTTGTAAAGCCCTACTGTTCTGCTTTTTAATTATTGTATTAGTGAATAGAGACCTACCCAGCTGTACAGAAGCAGTGTTGATTCTTAATATCGTTGTACTCTTTCTCAATAGCCAATAAAAATATGGTGGCTCATTTTTACTCTGATCGGTAGGCTTTAGCTTCTGTCTTCTTTTTTTTTTCATGACAGTTTGACAGCCTGAATTCAACCTTCAAATGCACAATGCAACTGCAAAACTGTCTGCTTCTTTCTGAGATTGCTTTTTCCAAAAGTTAGTTAGAGAAACAATATTTCTCCAGGGAGTGCAGTAATAGACTGTGGCAGCACCAGGATGTAAGTCTGACAGGTCCCGACAGTTTTTCGGACTTAGCAACAGTAACTAAGGGGGGCGTGGCTTAGCGAAGGGTCATTTATGCAAATGTTTTTGTTACAGACCGGATCTGTGATAAGTACATTTAAATTTGTTCAATTAACCCCTCTCTGTTTTTAATTGGTTCGAATCTGTATTCTGTAAATTATGATACCATTTGGAGGGAAATAGACAAGAAAGCAAGGCAAGCTTTAGATGGTCACATCTGGTTCCAAAAAAAACAAGATGCCAAACTAAAGGCTTTCAGAACTGTAGTCCACAAACCAATGAGGACAACATTTCTGCCACCAGAACAACTCTTCCTTGACAAATGCTAAAATGTTATAACATTGAAAAATATACATGTATTTTAACCATATTCATCTAAACTGTGCATTATTATCAGCAAGTTGACAGTCATCAGTCTTACCAGCATGTTGGAGGCAGACATTTTCGGTCATTTTAATGACCTTGGTCCAGCTGACCTGGTTGCTATGGTTACAGATGATTGAGTCATTCAGCAGGTAGACATGTAGAGAAGCACCAGAGGTTGTGACCTCTGACCGCTCTCCTCCCTCCTGACTGCAGGTTTGGTTGTCACATGTGAAAGTGCTGCTGATGTTAGAGTCCTGTGTTCTGCAGGTCACAGTGAGGTTACAGGAGTCTGAGCTGCTGGACACAGAGTCCACTGACAGTTCAACTGGAGACACTGGACCTGAGGAGGGAACGTTTGGGTGAAATGTTTTAGAAACATGGCAGCAGATTCTCTCTGTCAGTATTTGAAATGTTAACAAACCTACCTTGAACTCTGACATCGTATTCAGCTAGTATTTGTGTTCTTGCAGTTCCTGTCACTGTTATAGTATAAACTCCACTGTCTGCCTTTTGTACATTCTTCACTTTCACAGAGTATTTTTTCACATCAGTCTCAATCCTTCCAGTGTAGACAGGAGAGACTTTTGGTTCTTTATCAGGTAAATATGTTACTAAAACAAGATTTGCATTGAATTTCCATTGAAGAGTAAAGAAGTTCTCAGGAACATCAGCTGTCATGTTGTTGTTCAGAAGAACATCCTTTCCCTTCTGCACAAACACAGGAGTCACAGCACTGGAGCCTGTAAAAACACATAATACAATAAAAATCACTCACAATAAATGTTTTTAGTCAATACTAAATGTTACTCCACTCATCAGTTCAAAATTATGAAGTACTTTCCACATATTGTGGTGTATAAAGGGTAGAAAAATTTCTTCAAAAATTGTTTCATGACACAGTGCCTCAGGATAGAGAAGTTCAACATGTGAAACTCAGTGAGAGTAAGATGTTACTCAAAGTTTGTTTGTTTTTTCAACATTGCAAACTTTCTATTCTGTTACATAAGAAAAACAGGGGATTTTCTTTAACCTTGTCGCCGCTTTTCCCCCCTTTTCCCCAAACGATTGTTACCCAGCTTTGGTCCTTTGCTCCTTCTGTCCATGTGCCAAAGTGGCCTTGAGCGTTTGCATCATGGAAAAATTTAAGTTGTTTTGAACCAAAGCATTTGGCCAATTCATGTAATTTCACAAAGAATGTATAAAACTTTATGTTGTAATACATTTAAACATACTGTATATATTTCAATATACTGGTAACTTGTTTCTCTACCTTTTTAAAACAATAACAATTCAGAAGTATTTTCCTCAACACAATGCTCTTAGGTCTTTACCTTTGTCAACATTTTCTTTATCGATTTTTAAATGCAAAGGAGCAGAGAGACTTGTGGGATTTCATGTTATTTTACCGTCTAACCATTCTTTTTTATACCTGCTTATTCTGTGCATAGGAGTGTAAGGAGAACAAACTCTACACAGAAAGATCGATTCAAAGTCAGGAAGATCAATCAAAATTAGCATTAAAAAATTAAGTTATTCTAATGGCACATGTTTAGGTTTCTTTTACTAAGTATGATTCTACTTCCCTAACCTTAGCAAAGTAGTTTGAGTCACCTAAACTTTTCCAAACCAAAAACATAAAGGTACAACTAAGAAAACGTTCAAATGAATAGCTTTATTTATTGTATGCCTCTTACATGATGTTTTAGAGCTAATGTACAACTGCCAGGTTTTTTGAATAAAAGGCAGCAGTCCAAAACAAGAAATATTAGTAACAAATAAGTTTTTACCTTGTTTTTGAGACAAATACAGCAGAAAAATAGCACATAGAAAATTTCCCATTCTGTCACATGTCACATACGAGGAAGTGATCTGCTTTTATGCTCAAGCAACTTGCACAGGAAGTGTGTTAGCATTTTGTGGTAAGCAGGGCCCTATGGTAGAATACCATAAACAGAGAGAAAAAGAGTTAGACAGAGAGACTGATTGATTGGCATTTTGCCTTTATTTGACAGCTAGACTGGAAATGTGAAAAAAAGAGGGGCATGCAAAAAAGGCTCTCTCTGCTGAGAATCAAACCGTGGCTGTTGCAGTTATATGGTATGCGCTTTAACCATTAGGATACTGGGCTGCCCAGATACACTTTATTTAACAACTATACATTTCATGTCTCACAACACTCCTGAATTAAGGTAATATAGGTATATTTTACTAGATTTTCAACTTCATTGTCCCCCGATTGAAACAGCCTCTGTCTCTGAAACCACTATTACAGTATCACTGTTGAAAAGCAGCTTAGACTGTTAGTCTTTTGCTCAAGTTTTAGCAACTAAGTTTGTTAAGCAATGAAAAGAAATGTCTGGACGCTAATAAAGGTCAATAAAATCTGTCAACACAACATAAGAAATTTTTATTTGGGGTAAGTCCATCTATTTACATACATTAACACCTTGGGGTCTGACTCACAAAATGGTTTGAGAAGATAGAGGAAACAGACTCATTACATCATTACACTGAATGCACAAAATCACATGGAGCCAGGTAAAACAAATACAAATCATGTTAAAAATCCCATTAGAACCCAGCTGTTTAATAATTTGTCTCATGTTGGACATTTGCTTAAACTGCATGAAAAAAGTTATTTCAGGTCTTTAAAAACATGAAGGCTCTGTCTAAAAGTTGGTAGCAAGAGATTACTAGTGAAGATAGATTTTGATACAGTAATTGACAGGTTTGAGAGTATCAACCTATCTGTAGGGAGTGCAAGGGGCAATTGACAAATAATTTTAATGAAGGACATGTCTTATATTATTCAGCAGGACTACATAAAAAAGATACATATAGCTACTTCATTTACCTTACCTGACTTCCTCAGATTTTTTTCTTGATACTAATGGGGTTTTCTTAACAAAGTCAGCAAACAGCCGTTTTACATTTATTCATAACTAGTGAAGTGCACGTTCATAGGGGCCGGTGTGACGGCTCCCTTTGCTCTTTAGATGTAGTGCACTTAACTTGAAATGGCAGGCTTCTTGGTATTTTGTTGGCAGTTGAGAAAAGACACCAGAGGGTGTTGAACCCCATTCTGAGCAGGGGGGCATCGAGCACGAGGACGGCAGCTACGAGAGACCTGTGGGGAAGTAATTGCTTTGGACGGAACCGGCGCGGCAGCCGAGACGACGCAGCAGCGGGCGACCGTGAGAGCAGTCGCTAGAGGGGCCTGCAGGGAGACGTCGGGCGGATTCGGGCAGAGCCAGGAGCAACGCGAGTAGACGACCGAGTCCTAGGGCTCATTCCCTAAGTGGTGTTATCGGCAAGCCCTCGCAACATATTTTTTTAGTTGGTAATACCCGTTTAATTTCTTTTCACGTATCTTATCCACACGCGCCGCACAGGACATGATGTCTAAAAGACTTCAGAGATTAGGCTAGAATAAATTATTAGATTAAAACAAAAGATAAATGTAATTACATTTTATAGAGAGAATGGGAAAACATTTTAACCCATTAGAGCCAATTTGGGGAAAGAAGAAAAATTACCTAACCCCTTGCAATCAGGCGGTTGAGCAAGCTCCTGGAAATTGTCTAGTTAGCATATCATGAAGTTCTTTTAATGTGCAACAGAATATTATTTTACAATAGTAGGCTAACTTAGTATGTTATAATTTGTATAAATTTTAATATTAAACACATTAGGCTACTATTCCTGAAAAGGGTGAGAGGGAAGAGGCTAATCGGGGAATCTTATCTCGGCGCATTACAGCAAACTATCATTCAGTTCTTCATATTCTTCAGAACTGAAGAAGTCCTTTGGATGAGGGACGAAGCGTCTTCCAGTATCTTCAACCAAGTCCAGTTGCCCTTGACTTTAACCTTCGTTGGATTACTATGACCTGGATGACTGAGAATCTTCATAGACATTACAGCAAACTGTTGAAATTGCTGTTCTGCATGAACAGTTATTAGTACCACTAGTTTTAAAAGTACTGAGCGACTACCTAACAAATGGGAGACTAATCACCACGTAGAGCATTTTTCTTGCACAGTAATACTATTGGTAAGCTATATAGTATAGTATCTGAATTATAATGAATACACTAACATTAGCCCTTATCAAACCTTACAGTAGTGTAATATCAGAAAACATTTTTATTTGTGAAACAGTTGAGTTATTGATCTCAACTAATAAACTAGAGAGAGAAACTAGAGACAGAATAGAACCGATACACAAACCAACATGTGAATCATGAATACTGGCACCTGTTTTTTTCTCCACTCCAAGCGCTGTTTATAGCTATACAGGATCTCAACAGGTTCCAGCATGCCCCCTGTGCCAGCGTATTAAAGATGAGTACAGAATACAGAGTTGGAATCTAACATGTACTTGCAATGGTTTAGTTCTGTAAATACAGGTATGGCGATGGCGTAATGGTTAAGACCTTTGGTGTGAGAGGCCGGGTTCAATTCCCCACTGTGACCCATCCACCAATGTGTCCCTGAGCAAGTCACTTAAGCCCTAGTTGCTCCAGAGGCGTGCGACCTCTGACATGTATAACAATTGTAAGTCGCTTTGAATAAAAGTGTCAGCTAAATGAATAAATGTAAATCACAAAAACTTAGATTGTTGTGGAAAAGTTATTTAGGGCCCAAGGATGAAACATGCGAGGACCCTATTGAAATTGTAAGGATTATTATTATTATTATTCTTTCTTTCTCCCAAATGAATCGCACTTTTGATGTCCACAAAAACTCACCAATCTTTGCACACATGTCAGGTCTGGTGAAAATTTATGTATTTTCAGGGTCTCGCCAACTGTAAAGTTGGAAAAAATTAGCCCTACTTCAACCTACATGCACAAAATTTTCTGGGGACATGTATCATATCAAGACACACAAAAAAGCCTCAACAACCAATACCCTTACTCAACAGGAAGTTAGCCATTTTTAATTGAAAGTGCGGTTTTAACCTCTTTTTTCTAATTTTTCTAATGTACATTCCAAAGGCACTGACGATAAGAAAAGTTGTGCTACCGGTGAGTTTTTGTCGATGGGCGTGTCCGTGGCGCAGCATCAAACATCAACTCTTCGCCATGACACAGGAAGTTGTTGTAACTTCAGTGTATATGCTCACATCTGCACAAAACTTTACGTGCTTGATAAGTGTCCTGCCCCAAACACATCTACACGCCAATATTCATTTATAATCATAGCACCAAGTGCTATGTACTGCCACAAAGGGGAAACAGGAAGTGACGTATAACACCTTCATGCAGCATCCGAAGCACGAGCAAATTCACAGCTGCACTGCCAGAGCTACAGAGTATGCAACGCGGCTGCCTCACACCCCGATGCACTACACATGCGAGGGCCCGCCCAACACTGCTTGCAGCTTTAATTTTCTTCTGTAATTTAATTCAAATAGCAAAACTTGCATATATTCTAGATTCATTACACAAAGTTAAACATTTCAAGCCTCTTTTGTTTTAATCTTGAAGAATATGGATTACAGTTCATGGAAATCAAAACTTCAGTGCTTGACATGCTATCATTAATTTCCAGCTCTGGGTGTTGCTGGGGTGGGAATTCTGTAGTTGGACTTGGCAGATCTGTCTACCTGAGCGTACACAGTGTCTGGTGAGGTGGTGTCTCTGGTCCTAGCAGATTCTGCAGGTCCAGTGTAAAACATTTAACAGGGAGTAGGTGGAGGTTGGAGACAGACTTGACAAAATGTATGTAGGACTGGACTGACTCAGTTTGGGTTGATTTGATGTTCTAGAAATAAATAAAAATAACATTGTTAGAAAATGTTAATGTTTGCCATTATTACAAACCTAATGAATGATGACATCTCGGCCAGCATGTTTGGATAGATGGAAATTCTTCAGTTTACAAGATATTGGATCACAAGAAACTGCACAAACAATGACATTTGCATGTGGCAGATACGAACATACAGTATGTCTAAAAAAGTGAGTACACCCCTCACATTTTAGTAAATATTTGATGTCTTTTCATGTGACAACACTGTTGAAATGACACTCTGCTACAATGTAGAGAGTGTATAGCTTGTATAACAGTGTAAATTTGCTGTCCACTCAAAATAACACATCACACAGCCATTAATGTCTAAGAAATCTTGAGTGGTGCAATATAGCAGCAATGCAAAATCACTCAAGATTTCTTTCTGACCTAGAGTTAGTGGGGTTTTTCAAGATCAAAACATGCCTGTTTTGGGCGATTTTCTACCCAGTGGCACTGAGTAAAGTTAACCCATAACTTTGATGGCACTGCATTGACCCATACTGGGACCCAGCAGTTTTTAGTATGTTGGTTTTGTTGTGTTGTTGATGATTTAAAGGCTAAAATAGAAAACTTTACATTTTAATTTAAAAATTAAAAGTTATTTTCATATTTTGTTAACATTGCACATTTTCTGCTTTATCTCCCTAAATGCTTTTTTAAGCATTCACACTTCCAGTATATTATTCCGGGAGGGGAAAATACTATATCCATTTACTATAAATTAATTTCATGTGTAGCTTGAGGGATATGATTTAATTAGTAAAAAGCAAGAGTGCTCTAAAGTTAGCAAAGTTATTGTGATTCAGGTTAGTAAAATTATTCAAACAGCAAAACACCATGTAAAAATAAGTTGATTCAAATCATTCTGATGGTGATGTGTAATCATACAAAGCAATGTTATATGAAAGGTATGCTTTGCTACAATACTGGATTTATATGTAATTGCAACATTATGCTTAAATAACATGAAGATTCTGATTACTCTGTTGTCTGAAAAACACTGTGACTTACATTTTATGAAGAGGCAAATGCAGAGAGTGACAAGGCCAACAGTGATGCCAGTCCAAATCGCAATTCCAAATCTGATGGCTCCATTACGAACTGTAAACCAAAGAACTTCATCAGACACTTCAAGTTTATGTTCCTATAGTTTAGTGTAGTTTACACATTCCTAAGAAGGGCAGAACTGTTCTGGAAGCAAAAACAACCAAAGTTAAACCTAATTCACAACCTCCATTCGTAACACCTGGTTGACTTCAAGAGGGATTAGCTACTAATCTTTTTCTGGTCAGTAAGAGAAAGTAAGTGGGATGACACCTACAGTATTTGGTGACAAAATGGTTGATGATGATTTGCACATGACAATTACAAAACTTCAAATACACAATACAAACCCTGCTGTTTAGAGCAGAGGGAGCATGGGATTGGTTGGTTATAGGACAAGCATGAGAGAAACAGCATTTGAATACTTTTGGACTTTCTTTAAAAAACGTCTAGGTATTTTCATTTAGTAAAGCTGAAAAACCTTCATGTGGCAGTTTTAGACAAAGAATAATTTATATAATGATTTATATAATTATATAATTTCCAATTGGTAAACAAAATGCAGCCAAGTGTTGACAGTATTTTTGACATTTCACATTAATATAAGAATCTAAAATGTTGAGCATGACAAAGACTTTGTTTGTTTTGTTTTTACATGGCTTTATCCATTGTAGTTAAACTAAATCAGTCTGCCCCCAGAGAACTTTACAAAATGTGTGAAATGTTTGAATGGTTATAATTAACTTTAGTCAATTAATCACTGTTTTTTATTATGTCTTTTAAATTTACCTGCACAGAAAGATTTTGTCTCATTACCGTCCTTGGTCCAGCTGACCTGGTTGCTATGGTTACAGATGATTGAGTCATTCAGCAAGTAGACATGTAGAGAAGCACCAGAGGTTGTGACCTCTGATTGCTCTCCTCCCTCCTGACTGCAGGTTTGGTTGTCACATGTGAAAGTGCTGCTGATGTTAGAGTCCTGTGTTCTGCAGGTCACAGTGAGGTTACAGGAGTCTGAGCTGCTGGACACAGAGTCCACTGACAGTTCAACTGGAGACACTTGACCTGAGGAGGAACGTTTGGGTGAAATGTTTTAGAAACATGGCAGCAGATTCTCTCTGTCAGTATTTGAAATGTTAACAAACCTACCTTGAACTCTGACATCGTATTCAGCTAGTATTTGTGTTCTTGCAGTTCCTGTCACTGTTATAGTATAAACTCCACTGTCTGCCTTTTGTACATTCTTCACTTTCACAGAGTATTTTTTCACATCAGTCTCAATCCTTCCAGTGTAGACAGGAGAGACTGTTGGTTCTTTATCAGGTAAATATGTTACTAAAACAAGATTTGCATTGAATTTCCATTGAAGAATAAAAAAGTTCTCAGGAACATCAGCTGTCATGTTGTTGTTCAGAAGAACATCCTTTCCCTTCTGCACAAACACAGGAGTCACAGCACTGGACCCTGTAAAAACAGTAGACAATCAATTGTAATCAATGAAAACATATATATATATTACTCACAATACTCACAATATATGGTTATTTGGTCAAACTGAATAATTTTCCATTACTACTACATTTCAACAACAGATCATCAATTAAGAAGTATCTTAGTACCTAGTTTATCTTGGTCAGCTAAGAAAATGCTCATATGAACTGATTTTGTTGTCATATCGGTTGTCTTTAATGAAGGCCCTGAAGAGCAAACTGAAAAACATGGCTTTTCCTTTATCCTTTAAATCTTTACTTTGTGTCCTTTTAATTTAGTTATTCTTATTGTTTTGTAGTTCATCATTACACTTGATTGAATTTTAACTTTGGCAGATTAGATTAGATCAAATTAGCTTTATTGTATGTATTTTACAATAATGTTTAAGAGCTAACATACAACATACATTAAAAGAAGCAATCCAAAACATAAAATATTAGTAGAAAACTATGTTTTTACCTTGCATTTGACACAATAATGCCAGGAAAATAACACACAGAAACGGAATAGTTCCCATTTTGACACATGTCGTAAATGAGGAAGTGATCTGTCAGTTATGCCAGGACTCTAGCTTCCGTATTATAGTCATCAGTAAAATGTCAACCGTTGAGACTGAAACATCCTCTACTCTCTGAAACCCCTCCCTCTATTACAACTGTTGAAAAGCAGCTTGAACTGGCAGTCTTTTGCTTAATTTTTAGCATGTCAAGGTGACATGGGTCTATGGAGATTGGACCGGTACACATATGAAACAGGCAGACTGATGCACTTCAATTATTGTTTTCCAGCCTACTACTTTATAGTTTGGTTTACTCTCATTGCTCTCAGCTCTACTTTACACTTCCCGCTCAGCATCAAACCGTAGACAGAAAAGGTTAGCGACTACTAGCTGATGAAGACAATTGAGCATTTACGGGCTAAATACCTAAATATTTCTCTCAGGAGTTAATACGGAACTAAAAGAAGGGTGAATATTGGACTTGCATACAGGCATAGTACATCTCTAAATGAATGCTAATGTTGCATGGGTAAATATGTAACTGTTCAATAAAAAACTCTCCATATTAACAACAAGGTCATACAATAATATGTCACTTTTTCTTTTTTCTATAAAAACAATTTCTAAGTATTTGCTGTTGCAAGTTAGTTTAAAAGTAAAAGATAAAGAAATTTTTCAGTAGAATCACCACTATAATAAGATGAGCTGTCATTACTAATTCCTACTCATTACCGCAATTTTAATAAAATTTGTTTTCAACATATGTAACCAGAACTACTGGGACAGCAGTATTGGTACTGAATGGATTATCCCTGTGAAAAAGTTAGATTAATTCATTTAATGGTTAGTAAAAGGGTTTTCCACCTTAATAGAATTATTGCACTGGAAACATAATTACACAAATTCTTGTTAACAGTTATGCGATTACATGTGACTTTTCTAACAAAACACGTATTTTGTTTGTGAGAGTGTGTGAGTGTGTGTGTGTGTGGGGGGGGGGGGGGGGGGGTCGTACATGTGGATGTGCATGTTTGTGTGCGCTCAAAATCAGCTTGTGTGTGGCTGCTTGGATTTGAAAGTTGGTTCAGCTGAATTTTGCGTCCCTTACCCCTCTTTTTATTTTTTTGTGACCTGTGGATAAGGATTGGGTAATAACTGACATAATTGTACATGTCAATATATCTCAATACAGTATCTCACAAAAGTGAGCACACCCCTAACATTTTATATCTTTTCATGTGTCAAAACTGAAGACACTTTGCTACAATGTAAAGTAGTGAGTGTACAGCTTGTATAAAACATCACACAGCCATTAATGTCTAAACCTCTGGCAACAAAAGTGAGGACACCCCTAAGTGAATATGTCCAAATTCAGCTCAAAGTGTAAATGTTCTGTGTTATTATTTTCCAGCACTGCCTAAATCCTCTTGGGCATGGAGTTCACCAGAGCATCACAGGTTGCCTGTGGAGTACTCTTCCACTACTTCATGACGACATCATGGTGCTGGTGGATGTTAGAGACGTTGCACTGTGATTAGGGTTACGAATTGCAATCAGTGGTTCACGGTGCATTCACGTGCTCTGAGTTGGGAAGTCGTTCTTCCGACTTCAGTGTGAGCAGTTTGCCCGTTTGGGCTACTGTAAAAACATGGCGGTGCAATATGGCGACTTCCATGTAAGAAGAGCTGAGGTGTCAGTGGCTCATTCTAAAGGTAATACATAAACATAACGTTTGATTATGTAAGGTCTTTATTGGTGCTAATTAGCAGAGTTTCAGGAGCGGGACCACACATCAACCATGTCAACACAAGCATTTCCATAAATACCCACACGTCCTAACTCCTCCCCTTCGCTCTCGTATCCTGCACGGCTCTCGCATTCAGCACCCGAACCAAGACCAAGCAACAGCTTGTCGAGCACGCTACGCTAGCGCTGCTACCCCATAATAAGAATCATCACAAGCTACTCCATCCATCCACTTACCTCTTTGAGAAGTGTCGGTATATCGCCATCGGACGAAGAATTATTTGAATGAAGTCATTATCAATGTCTACATCAGCAGACCCTGAAGCAGAAGACAAACTCTTCTCTTCCGTCTCTATGTTGGGACCCCGTTTGCCACAATCGTAAAGCTGTCCAGGAAGAGGGTGAGTCCAGCCTTAACTCCATCTCTTCCATGGTCTGTTTCATCGCAACAATCGTGAATTTTCACCCGAAAATCCTCCACCTCATAAGAACAGCTGATCACAGCATTATCCCGCTCCAGCGAGACCCCGTGTCAAACAGTCTTCATAAACAATTTCAAAATGGATTATAGCCACTCTTTAGAAAACTGTGATGGCCACAGCCATGGCCTCACAACCAGTTGAGGAGCAGTAACCTCATGCACTGAGTTTATGCTGTTTTCTTCAGGATTAGTTTATATACCTTTTTCATACACATTAGACATTTGTTGCAAATATTTATTTTGTTACAAATAACTTACAGGACACTTAGTTCATTTCACATTATACTTTATTTAGTTGACTATACAGAAGCATCTTTTTGGGAGCGCACACCCTTAGTTACTTTTGGATTGTCATTTTGTTTGTATAATTTTGCTTCTGAGCTTACCAGTGTTGGATGCCACAGGGAGAGATCCAGGAAGTCTGCTGGCTTAAAGGGTTGGTGCTTGGAGCAGGAGCAGCTTTATAGGAGAGGTGGCCTAATTGGACACTACCACTTAAGCAAAAGTACATTTCTTTTGGAATAAGTTTTTAGGTAGGTTTTGTTGTTGTTTATAGTTATGTAGTAGTGCTGTTGTTGTTAGTCTTCCCCTGTGTGTCAAAATTGGTCTGATCAGCCAATATATAAGTCCCTGTTGTTTCTTGTGTAGTAGGTCAGTTGTATTTTTGAGTCTCTTGTGTTCAGAGCTTTAGTTACCATTTGTTTATTTGACCTCTTTTATGGGCCCAAAACTTTATCTTTTGTTGTAATGATTTTTTGGTAAATAAAAACCCTTACTTTTTGAATTTCCCTCTTGACTCCTCATGCCTAACTGCCTGGTCCCTCACAAAAACCGTTAAAGATGAAAGAATCCCGTTAACAGAATAGAAAATATAGCATAATTTTCTACGCTATCATGTCAGCATGGCATGTCCACAGTTCCGTCAACACCAGCTCCCTTCCGGGTGATGCATTATGCACGCCATGATGTCAGCGTTACTGTTAAAGGGACAGTAGATATTTCCTCCAGCTGAAGATGGTAAACGTCATTACCAAAGCAAGCAGGATTCCAACAAATGAATTCTGGAGCCTCCACCTCGCATCAGTGTTTCTAGCAACAGCACCAGCAGCGGGGCTCCCGGCACCAAGATGCCATCATTCTCAGTCATACACGATAGCAGTGATTTCAGCAACCAACTCTTACTAACATTCGCCTAAAGGTTATTCAAGCTAGCATTCCGATAACAGTGGTCTCGAGTTCACGATCACTTCAAGCTCCGTCGTTTCATGCTATTGTCCGGCTCTCAGTCGCTTTGTGCACAGTCGCTTCATGCTATCATCCAGCTCTCTCTCGAGCTAGCATTCGGCTAACAGTTGTCTCGAGCTAGCATTCGGCTAACAGTTGTCTCGAGCTAGCATTCGGCTAAAAGTCATCTCGAGCTAGCATTTGGCTAACAGTCGTCTCGAGCTAGCATCCGGCTAACCGTTGTCTTGAGCTCACAGTCAATTCAAGCTCCGTCACTTCATGCCATCGACAAGCTCTCAGTCGCTTCATGCCATCGTTGGAGTGGCGGACATACTGCGGTGGCTGACGTACTGCGGTAAGCGTGTCGACTCATTTCCGTTTCCGGTGCTTGTGTGTTAGTACCGTGTTGTGCTGCTCTCGCTAAATAACAGTTACATTTGTTTGATTACAGCGGCCAACTGTCCGCTAAACACTTATTCTTTACAGTAATTTTGCCTAAACACTCACAGTTCTTTCCATCTTTTAGTGACTGCTGTTCAATCTCATAGTTGTTCTAAAGTTTTGGTAGCTGACGCTACAGTAATTTAGCCTAGCCGTTAGCGACTTTAGCTTAGCAGCTAGCGATGGCTTCTCCTTCCACCTCTCTCTCTCCTACTTTCTCCTGCTCGGTGTGTCAGATGTTCAGTTACTCCTCTGCCTCCTTTAGCGGTAATAGTACGTGTAATAAGTGTAGTTTATGACATGGAGGCGAGGCTCAGTGATTTAGAAGTCCGGCTCCGCACCTTGGTAGATCATTCTTTAGCTACTGTAGCTAGCCAGTCCCCGGTAGTCGGTGCGGAATGGCCTGAGTTAGCCTCTGGTAGCCGTCCCCCGGCATCTCCTGTGCAGCCAGGAAAGGGGGGGGGGCTGGGTGACTGTCCGAAGGAGGAATAGTCGTAAGCATTCAAAGTCCACGGGGCATCATCAACCTGTTCACGTTTCTAACAGATTTTCCCCACTCAGCGACACACCCGCTGAGAAACCAACTCTGATCATTGGCAGCTCCATTTTGAGAAATGTGAAGTTAGCGAAGCCAGCGGCCATAATTAAGTGCATCCCTGGGGCCAGAGCGGGCGACATTGAGTCTTATTTGAAACTGCTGGCTAAGGATAAACGTAAATACAGTAAGATTGTTATTCACGTGGGCAGTAATGACTCCCGGTTACGCCAATCGGAGGTCACTAAGATTAATGTTGAGTCGGTGTGTACATATGCAAAAACAATGTCGGACACCATATTTTCTCTGGACCCCTGCCAAATCTGACCAGTGATGACATGTATAGCCACATGTCATCATTCCACCGCTGGTTGTCGAGGTGGTGTCCACCAAACGATGTGGGCTTTGTAGATCATTGGCAGACTTTCTGGGGAAGACCTGGTCTGATCCGGAGAGATGGCATCCATCCCACTTGGGAAGGAGCAGCTCTCATTTCTAGAAATCTGGCCAAGTTTATTAGTGGACCAAATCCATGACAACCCAGAGACCTTAATTAGTATGCTTAAAAAGTTTGTGTCAGACACAGGAAAGGACTGGGATAAGTGGCTCCCATTTTTGCTTTTTGCTTACCGCGAAGTTCCCCAGAGTTCAACAGGATTTTCCCCCTTTGAGCTCATCTATGGTCATCAGGTCAGAGGTCCTCTAGATGTTCTGCGTGAAATGTGGGAGGAGTCTGATACACCAGAGACTATGAACATTATATCCTTTGTCCTAAAGATGCGGAAAACACTTATGAAAACCACATCCATGGCTCGTGACAATCTACTGAAATCCCAGGCTAAACAGAAACAATGGTATGATCGTGTAGCCAGAAAAAGGAGTTTGGCAGTGGGTGAGCAGGTATTGTTACTTTTGCCAACATCAGAAAACAAATTACTGGACAAATGGCAAGGCCCTTATGAGGTCAAGCAGAAGATGGGTGAGGTGACTTAGCAGATTTTCATACCAGAGCGGAAACAACCACTTCAAATATTTCATATTAATATGTTGAAGAAATGGGTCCCCCGGTCAGTTCCAGAGGCATCTGCACCCTATTCTCTCTTTGTTCGAGCTGTGGATGAAGAGGAGGATTTGGTGGAACAATATCTACCTACTTAAGAGGAGGAGAAGCAACTGGATCTCACTCACTTGTCAGATGGGAGGAGAAAGGAGCTGCTTGACATCTTGCCTCTCAACCTTTTTTTACAGACACCTGGAAGAACAGAGGTGGTATGCCATCATATCGCTTTAAAGGACCCAACCCCTCTCCGTCAACCAGTGTACAGAGTCCCAGAGCGTCTCTTGCCAGTTTTGAAAAAAGAGCTGGACATGATGAGGGTGATGGGAATGATAGAGCCTTCGGTCAGTGAATGGAGCAGCCCAATAATTCTGGTGCCAAAGAAAGATACAACACTAAGATTCTGTTTGGACTTTAGAAAAGTTAATGGTGTTAGTAGATTGGACCTGTACCCCATGCCCAGGGTTAATGATCTCATTGAGAGACTAGGCAGTGCCAACTTCATCAGTACACTGGACCTATGTAAGGGGTACTGGCAGATCCCACTCACCAAAGAAAGCAAGGAGGTGACAGCATTCAAAACCCCTTTTGGACACTTCCAGTTCACAGTGCTTCCCTTTGGCGTGCATGGGGCCCCTGCAACGTTTCAGAAGATGATGGACAGGTTGCTGAAGGGCACAGAGGCCTATGCAGCGGCCTATTTAGATGATGTGGTGGTCTATAGTTCCAGCTGGGAGGATCACCTGTCTCATCTGAAGGAAGTGCTATGGAGGATTAGTGATGCAGGCCTGACCATCCGCCCGGACAAATGTGCACTTGCCAAGCAAGAATCAAAATATCTGGGTTATGTGCTGGGCAAAGGAGTGATCAGACCTCAAGTTGGCAAGGTAGATGCTATATTGTCAGCCGAAATATGAGGGACACCAATTCCAGGATAACACGGTGGTTTCTCGCCATGCAGCCTTTTGACTTTGATGTTCTCTACAGGAAAGGGAGAGACAACTGCACAGCTGATTACCTTTCTAGGACGCCGCAGGGGTCGTCTTCAGAGGGAGGGGGAAATGTCATGGGGCTACCCCATGCCTTCATTGAAGCCAGCAGTGTTGGTCTTGGCATGCTAAGCTAACCTTAGCTGAGCATTAGCATAGGACGGTTACCCTTAGCATATGGGCTAGCATCAATGGACACATGGCCTGTCATTTCATGTCAGTTCATATAAGTACTGGTCAGAAGAGTTGAAATCATGGTTGGATAAATACAACACATACACAGTTCATTTCAAGTAATTTATTTTAGCTTATGGGATTTACCCAAGGTCATTCAAGTGTTTGTGTTTTATTCACCTGTTCTCCTCATCAAGCAGGGATCTGGGCCGAAGGGGCAAACAGGAAGTGATGGAGTGTGGAGTCATTTATAGGGAGAAGACCTGGAATGGTCCAAGTGTGAGCCAGTACAGAGGGGTGTACGGGAGTATCTTAAAGTTGCTCTTTTGAGAAGCTTTTGTTTAGCCGGTAACATTTCATTTCTGGTTTTCTAGTTGATTTGTTGTGTGGTGATGTAGCCAGAGATGTGTTTGATGGTTGAGATAACATAATGGTGTTTAATTGATTGTCAATTAACTTTGGTTTGTCTTGTAGGAGGGGCTTCTGGTATAAAGGAAGGTGGCAGAGGCCCCCTGGAGAGAACAGCTTGGGCCTGGAAGTGCACAGGTGCTGGAGCCCAATAGTCAGGGCTGATATAGGTTTTGTTTTGTGTAATCTCAGTTTTTAATGATAATTTGAATAGTATATACTTAGTTTTCTCGTTGTTTGTTTTTGTTAATTTTTGATATATTTTTACAATACCTCACTTGCACAACTGCACTTTCCACGAATCTGGTTTAAAAATAAATGAAAGCACCAGGTGAAGAACTCATGTCCATGTCTCCTCCTTCCACCATGGGGCTAAACCTTACAGGAAGGAGCAGCTCTCATTTCTAGAAATCTGGCCAAGTTTATTAGTGGACCAAATCCATGACAACCCAGAGACCTTAATTAGTATGCTTAAAAAGTTTGTGTCAGACACAGGAAAGGACTGGGATAAGTGGCTCCCATTTTTGCTTTTTGCTTACCGCGAAGTTCCCCAGAGTTCAACAGGATTTTCCCCCTTTGAGCTCATCTATGGTCATCAGGTCAGAGGTCCTCTAGATGTTCTGCGTGAAATGTGGGAGGAGTCTGATACACCAGAGACTATGAACATTATATCCTTTGTCCTAAAGATGCGGAAAACACTTATGAAAACCACATCCATGGCTCGTGACAATCTACTGAAATAGTAGTAGGTTAGATATAGGTCTATAGTTGGCTAAAACATCCGGATCAACTTTTTCAGAAGAGGTTTAATTACAGCTACTTTAAAGTACTGTGGTACAGGAGGCAGACACCATCTCCACATTTAAGAGTAGTAGAACTTTCCTCTTTGATAAAGCTTATAGTTAGGACTGGCTCAGGTGAGTCCTTAACCATCCCTTAGTTATGCTGCTTTAGGCCTAGACTGCCGGGGGACTTCCCATGATGCACTGAGCTCCTCTCTCCTCTACTTTCTCTCCCTCTGTATGCAACCTCATCCCATTATTGCATGTTACTAACACAACTTCTCCCCTTTCTGTTAGTCTTGTGCTTTCTCGTCCCTCTCCTCTCTCCTCCTATCACTTCCTGCAGGTTTTCTGGCTCTCGAGCTGTGGAGTCTGGACCTGTGGCTGCGGGTCACCTGCTGCCCCCGTGTTCCTGCTCAACATCCTCTGCTGCAACGACTCTTTGCAACGACGAATTGTTACTAGTCCTATTGTTATTATAATCATTAACATTACGACTGTTACCATTAACACTACTATAAATATCTGTACCATTTTTCATTTAGTCCATAGCAACATCACCTTTACTGTCTGTACCTCTGTGTGTATATTATGTAGGCTGCCTTCCTCCCCTCTCTCTCTCCTTCCATCCCTCTCTTTTTCTCTCTGTTCCTCTCCTGCCCTCTCACTCTCTCTCTCTCTCTCTCTCTCTCTCTCTCTCTCTCTCTCTCTCTCTCTCTCTCCTTCACCGGTCGAGGCAGATGGCCGCCCACCCTGAGCCATGGTTCTGCTCGAGGTTTCTGCCTCTTAAAAGGAAGTTTTTCCTTGCCTCTGTCGCCTAGTGCTTGCTCTTGGTGGGAACTGTTGGGCTTCTGTAAATAGCATCATAGAGTACAGTCTAGACCTGCTCTTTTATGAAAAGTGCTGTGAGATAACTGTTGTTGTGATTTGGCGCTATATAAATAAAATTGAATTGAATTGAAATCGTCCGGTCGTCTCAAGCTCACAGTCTCTTCAAGTTCTCTCGTTCAGAGCGAACATCCAGCTCTCATTCGTTTCGTGGTCACGTCATGCTGCTCACGGTTGTCTCGAGCTCACGGTCGTTTCGAGCCAATATCGGCTCATGGTCGTTCGAGCGCACATCGGGCTCACGGTCATTGCATATGACAAAGTTGTTTTAAACCAAAGTTGTTTCGAGCTCAGTCGCTTCAAACTCACTCGTTCAAGCTCACATCGAGCTAACAGTTGTTTTGAGCTTAGGTCAAGCTAACAGTCGCCTTTACCAAAGTCAACCTAAGCAAAGTCATTCACGTCGCGCTAAAGTCGCTTCGAGCTCACGTCGAGCATACAGTCATTTTGAGCAAACATCAAACTAACAGCTTTTCGAGCTATCACCGAGCCAACAGTCATTTCATCCAGACCGTTGTTTCAACCCAAAATCATTTGAGTAAACCGTCTTTCAAGCTAAAGTCGTTTCGAGCTAAGTCGTTTTGAGCTTAAATTTGTCTCAAGCGAGCAGTTTCGTTCAAGCAAAAAGGCCTTCGACAGTCGTTTCCGGGCTAAAATCATTTTAAGCCAAGCAGTCGTTCGAACAAAAAAAAGGGGCTTTGGCAATCTGCCATAACCTGCCATAACCCCAGCCATCGCCAACCTGACTGTGCCACTGGTCAAATGAACAGAAGTTTAAACTAAAGTCGTTTCGAGGGAACAGTCTTTACAAATTAGAAGGGGCTTCGGCACCGGGATGCCAAAGCCTCCCATTGCTCGCTTCCAGTCCAGGGTTTTGGGGGTTCTAAAAGGATAGATGGTTCGCAGCGGAATGGTCGCAAAACCTTAACATTAACAGCATACTTCTCTCTCGTGCTACAAGCCACCTTGAAGAGCTCCCACCACCGTCACAACTAGTACAACATAATCTCATCACTCAGTTGTCCCGAACCTAAAAAGCTATGTTCACACCCGCTCGGGTTAATTTCCCTTTAAACACTGAGTCCATGACCCCGAACCCTCGCAAGACCCTCGTGAACCAATCACAATTCTGGGATCCCAGAGTACAACACATTAGATCGTCTCCGCCACTTCCGCCAAGCACTCTTTCTCGTCATGCTTTTCGTCCATTACCCTGGTCACTCCTTCAATATCAGAGCTACCCCTTCAGCCTTCCACGTCATTCCTGAGCACCTGATACATATTGTGCACTGCTGGTCCTCCCAAACGTACTATCATCACAATCATTCAGATCCCAAAGATTACAGATCAGCCAATGCTCTCATGTAACAAGAAGCTTTTGGGGGTCCGTCGTGCCCGGGTGCTACGGCGGATTTCCCTATTGTAGCTTCCCCACAACGCTTTCGAATGTCTCTTCGGCAACCGCAAACCTCGTACAACTTCTGTTTCGGTCATCAATAAATCATTTAATCATAACTGTTGATTGTGTGGTCCTTGCTAGTGAATACACCACTAAAAACATTTAGTTATGTTTATTTTATTGCAATTCTGTCAATAGATCCTCCTAAATATTACACATTGGACCTTTAAGATTGTTAAGATTTTAAGATTTTTTTAGGCTGCAGATGGCCAGGCGGGTGATTATACTGGGACACAAGAAAACACAGGTTAATGTGTGAAAAAGAGAATGAATCGCTACTACAGACATAAACTGAATGAATGCTGAATGAAATTGGCCATGATAGTGCTGAGGTTAAAACAACAATGTGGCAAAGAGTGGTTGGGTAGCTGGGGTGATACTGATATGAAGAGCTAATGACTCCACTCAACTTTGCAGCTTGTGCTCTAAGCAGAATACTAATGTTAACATGTTAGCATAGCAACATTTTGGAAATGTTGAAGCAATGCAAATACAGTGACATTAGACTTTAGCTGTAAGTACAGCTAAGGCTGATGATTTAGCAAAGCATACAGCATTCAGGAGGAATGAGTCTCTGAGTTCATGCTTCCAACCAGAATAAAATTGCTAGTGAAAGACACAAAACAAAACATGGCCTTTAATAACTCATAACCAGCTTTATTAAATAAATTTTCATAGCATTGTCTCATTTGATCTTTAGATCTGCACTTAAACAATATTAACATTCCAGAGCTTGATGTTAATGTTAATTAAAATGTTAAAAATACAATTTCCAACATATTCATATTCATCATATTTGTCCTTGCTTTATCTGTCATGTCTAACTATCAATGTCACTCTTTCCATTCAAATACAATCGTTATCAGTGACTCACAACATCACTTTCACATTCTCATCTCTCAGCACTCAAAGGTAGTCTTGTGCAGTCATAATACAAGTCTTCTTCATACCTTTGTCATCAAGACTGAATAATAGAAGGGGCTCCTAATCTGACAATGTTAGTAACTCAAAAATGAAAGTACAGAAGACAGCCTACAATAATCATTTACATCTATTTAGCCTATGCAGCATAGCTGTTTGTGATGATCTAAAAACATTATCTCATTTGTAACTCATTTGTCAGTTTGCTTAAAGCCACCGAGACAGAAAAACTGCAGTTCCAATTAGCTTTGTAGGAAGGAAAAATCTGTTTTTAAAGTTTATTCTAACTGCTTTTAGTAGTATTAAACATATATATATATTAAGGTTCCACACATTGGTAGCTAACCTTCCTAAGGTGCAAATATACATCATGTACTTGTATATAAGTGCAAACTTTCTGTTTTGAAACACCAGTAACAGTTATACATAACATAAAATTAGAAATGCCCACACCATCAAGAGATGCAGTATACCGAGCACCTTGAACAGTAGCCTATATCCAATCTGAGGTTTGTTTACTTTCCACCTGTAGCGCTTCATTAGTGTCAAAGAATCTCTTAAGTGCTTTACTTAACATATTACAGTGCTATGTAAAAATAAGTGACATTGTATTCATGTGTCTCACTCCAGTGCTGCCGCTGTTGGGCTGTTATGAAAGAGTTGGGGGTTGGGGATTTTGTGAGTTCTAAATTAACTGCCTAAGCAAATCATTCACTCATTGGTATTTTTATCATAATAGAGCAAAACTGAGATGAAACTTAAAGTCATCTGACTGTCATAAATTTGTATTTATTTGTAAAAATTTGTAATTTGTAAAGTATAAAAGGTTCTACCCTTCTTTAGTAAACTGCCTGTATGGTTTTTTTTGCCCCCCTTCCCATACTAACCTTACCACCAAATGTAAATGTAATGCTCCGTACTTGTATAGCGCCTTTCTAGTCTTTCCGACCACTCAAAGCGCTTTTACACTACATCTGCATTCACCAGTCATACACATTCATACACTGAGCCTAAGTGCTCAAACGGAAACTAACATTCACACTCACTCGTACACTGGCGGAACAGCCGCCAGGGGCAGTATCTTGCCCAAGGACACTTCGACACGCAACCAGGGGGAGCCAGGGATTGAACCGCCGACCTTCCGATTAACGGCCAACCCTACTCTAACTCCTAAGCCACAGCCGCCCAGATACTCATCTCTCCTTGACATTGGACTCACACTTTTGTGTGTAGGTTTTTCTCTTTCTGATCTGACATTTCATTCTCTGGAGAGAACCCAAACAAACAACTGTTTGTTTTGCTTTGTATCTTTGTTTTTATGTTTTCTCTGTGTGAATAAATAATCTAAAAGTTTGTATTCTTAGTTATAAAAGCATTTACATTATATTATCTAAAATACATACATTAGTTGCAGTTATGCTGTCATATACAGTCAAACCTGCGTGAAACATGTATTATCCCAGCAAACAGTCAGCATGACAAAACTTGAAGTTCACCAAACAATAGTCTGTAGTCTTCCATATTCACTTTTTACATCATTTGGTGCTACTGGGACATAGATACTGTATCTTTCTTATGTAATGTTTCATTGATTTGCCGGTGACATTGAGAGCAAATCAGTGTTCTGCACATCGCTCACTGTGAAACGATCCCTTCACAACCAGTCAAGCAGTTTAGACGTTGCTGATGCGAACACTGAGAGGAGTGTCTCTGACCCGGCCACGGTCCTCCCCTCTGTCCCTATAGCTCTGCTCCAGCCGAATCTTCTCAGGATCGGACACCTCAGGCACAGTTCCACCCCCATTGCTCTGGTACCCATGCTGGGGGCTGGATGGTTTGAAGATGGGGGTGGTCTTGGTCTTGGCCACTTTGTCGAAAAAGGCGAAGTCCGCTACGTATTTGCCTGATGGCGAAAGGGAGACTACAGGGGGAAACTCATAGCCCCAGAGAATCTCATCCGGCAGGTAGGAGGTGCGGACTTGGCAGGTGGCGGAGGTTGGCTCAACTGTAGCACTCATGATCACCAGCAACTCAAAGTCTGCCAACTCTGGATCTGTCCAGCCCCCACCTGGTGGAGGTCAATGAGATGGGAGGAGATGGCACATTACAGAGGGGTGTAAACAGAAGAGGCAGAAGATGAAAAGAAAAATGGGAGAGAGGAAGGAGCAATTACTAAAAAATACTAAACTTATAGGTACTCTGTGGAGTTTTTGACCATAGGCGACACATATTCCTGCCAATGTCTTCACGCTATTGCACTGATCAACTGTTTGTGGGGGTAATATGCTGAGAAATACAGTAATGCACCATTAAAAGTTGGGGAAGAAGAAGACTGCTCACTAACAAACAGATGTATTTGCGAAAGTATTTAAAGTTTATGATAACTGCTTTTAGTAGTATTAAAAACATATATTAAGGTTCCACACATTGGTAGCTAACCTTCCTAAGGTGCAAATGTATATCATTTACTTATATAAAGTGCTAACTTTCTGTTTTGAAACAGCAGTAAGAGTTATATATAACATAAGAACACAGTATATTAAATCTGAGGTTTGTCTGCTTTCCACTTGTGTCAAAGAATCTCTAAAGTGCTTTACCTAACATATTAGAGTGCCATGTATAATAAACATAAGTGACATTTTTTTCACGTGTCTTCCTCCAGTTCTGTCGTTGTTGTATAGGAAATGTAAAAATATCATGAGGCTGATGTAAAAGGGGGTTGGGGATTTTGTGAGTTCTAGATGAACTGACTTTACTCATTGGTATTTTTATCGTAATAGTAGAAAACTGAGATGAAACAGACAAAAAGAAAAAGGGTTTAGAGATGTGGGAAGGAATAGAGGAATACAGGTTGGAAGTAGGTATTTATTTATTTATCACTGTATCCCACATTAATTTAAGAAATAAGGTATGATCACAGTTGGAAAATCCTCTCAGCTTGCAGCAAGTGTTTTTTAAGTCAGTCAAGCAAGTGGCTGAACATGGTTCACATCATCTGAGCTCAAAGAGGAAATGTGGGTGTTTACCATGCTGTCACACCATTTCTCAGTAATGAACTCCTCATTGCTAAAATTCAAATCTTTTCACAGCAAAGTGTTGCTGTAGCTAGCAGAAAGCAGGTTTATATTAACAGCCCATAGTGTCATACATAACATTTACACTGCTGCATAGCAAGGCAGTATCACCTACAGTAAACATAGAAGATTCCCCCTGAGCAACACAGTCACACAAGCAATGAAAAGCGATGCACGGTAGCAAAAATGTACCATTTACATATCTCTGAAGACTACAGACACCAGAGTGAAAGTAGCTTTAACACACTACAAATCAGCCTTCATTACCTACAGGGCTGTGAGAATCTGTGTTGGAACTCTCTGCTAGCCCTTGTAGCTAGCTTGGTAATGTACAGGGGATTAAGTGAGGGAGGGCTCCTGGCCAGAATAGCAGTTGTCAGGTTCAGAGTGGGAGACTGGATTCATGGGAAGCAGTACGTACCACAGTGATACATATTGAGCTTAAAAACCAATCACATCATATTATTCCGTTGTTAATTTTTGCACAAACCTTCATCCTTGTTGCCATATGGGGCATGGGGAGTACAGTAGAGCTGTGTGTCACATTTCTAAGAGTTTTCTTATGTATTTTAGCCCAAAGTGTTCAATGGACTTCTTTTACTTGCAACACTACCACCACCCACCAAATCTCCTGCCCTCACTTTAAACTTACCCTTGGCTGCCCAGGCTCGCAAGGGGCTGCTGTCATCGATGAGGTGGTAGAAGGTGAGGGGCAGGATGAGGAAGGGGCTGTCACTGGACGTGTCCACTTGGAAAGGCACATTCCTCTGGTCCAAACGAACCGTCTCCCCCTCCTTGGTCAGGGAAGTCTGGAGTAGTTTTCCACTCACCTGGGGTCCACAGTTTGACAAATTGCTCATATACACGAAATCCTACTGTATTGTCACTATTACACTATAACTATATATATATCACTATAACTGTCAGTTTGTCTAGACAAACTAGTAGAATATGTAGAAATGTTGGAAATATTTGTTAATCTATACTCTCTATCTGTATATACATTTACCTGACACCCAAGCAGAAGACTCTTGCGCATATTGGCCACCCTGATCATCAGGCAGGGTCGGCCTTCGTGGGTCGACACCACAGCGTGTTGGCTGAACTTCACTGTCTCGCCTCGCTTCTTTGGCCGAGCAACCTGTGCAGAGAAAGATCAGTGAGTTAAGTTTCAGTCTGATAATCTTTGATTAGAGAGAGTCTTTCACTCAATATAGTAACAGATGAATGCACACTGCAAGGAATTGTATACAGTTGTGTTTGAGTTATTTAAGGTAGGAGAGCACACATCTGCTTTAAAACATAAATTCTTTTTTACATTCTCAAATTAATTTGTATGTTCATGAAAACTGGATCAATCTATGTGTATTATAAAGAAATTCTCTGTTTTCCCTCTTTTTTATTAACTGGATCTCACTTTGCAGCTGGATGTTTTATGCATTGGCTACCTTGGCCAGGAAGGTACCAGTGATGAAAATCTCCATCAGCATGGTGATGACAAGCTGGACGATGAGGAGGATGATGGCAGCTGGACATTCCTCAGTGATGCATCGGAAACCATAACCAATGGTTGTCTGAGATTCCAGAGAGAAGAGGAAAGCCCCCGTCAGGGTCTGCATCTGCATCACACAGGGCGTGTGGTTTGATGGAGGGTCGAACTCTGGAGGTATATGGTTGAAAAGGCAACAAGAGCTCACTGAATTTATTTTAATGCTGTTTTTTCATTTCTCACACGCAGGTTTATTATAGGATGCAGTGTCTGCCTCAGAGACTTCCTGTATCACACGCGGTTGAGCACATTGTAAGCATGAGTCCCATTAGAGGAAGTGGGCGATGACAGATGTATTATTGATGAAAAGAGATCATTTCCTGCCATGTTTTATCATATCGGTTAGTTTGAGCTCACGAATATGTTCACCCTTAATGAAAGTGTACACATAGATATGCAGGGCTGCAAAGACACGGAGCCCATGGCATTTATTTTAGTCTTACTGTATATGGTTTGTATTACCTTTTTGATTCAGCACCTGTTAAAATTCAATTACAAAGTACTTCATATACATACAATTAAATAAAACATTGAAAGGACATGGTTTCATTGAAGACAGCAGTTTCTAGCCACCCCTGTAACCACCACTGTAACACTTTATATTTACTGCACATAAGGTATGAAAACAAGTCACACCAACAGCGGTTTGGTAATAAGTCATCCTGTGCAACAGGCAAAAGATTCTGACACTTTAAGCTTGAGAACTTGTTTTTAAAACTTCAGCAAAATCGAGGCAAGGCATAAGGCATTTTATTCACAAATACTAACTCCATTGATTATGTGGTTAAACTGCCAGTGTAGCAGCCAAATGTTAACACTGGGCTCTAGCCATGAATATATCGAGAATTCAGATGGCATGTTAGCTTTCAAAGTCATCACTTGCCTCTTAATACCTTTGTTATGAATCATTTATTTTACTTGACTCATAACGAGCTACAACCCAGTACTTAGAGCAACACCCTGTTTAAGATGGAACCCACCACCTTCGCAAATTGAAAAACACAATCGAACTCTAACACAAATTTCAAGTCTTCCGTACTGTCCACACTAAGGACAGTTGACAGCTGTACTTGTCGGGGGTGTGGCAGGATGTGATATGATGTTGCCTTGTAGTTCTGGGGTGGAGTGTCCTGGGGTATGTCTTAGACTTTTTGCTAATTTTCTTTGTTTAATTGCTTCAACTGGACAGAATTACTGGATTTTCTCTGGAAACAATATAATAAAATCTGTTAATTAATTAATATTAATTAAAATAGGTCCAGGATCTGTAGTAATGGATGTAATAAAATGATGGTACAAATGATCTACTAAATTTAGTTTAGTAATAAAGTGGCCACTAGCGGTGGGGTTTTTAAATTGCAACCAGGTGTGTGCTCGTACCATACGCGTCCCACACTGGGAGAGTGTCAGATTTTTTGTGTCCAGCATGTTGTGTAACAGTTTCCCACAACATGGTGGAAACTCACGTTACAGTAATATTTTTATCAGTAAAATGACAAAAATCTAAACTGAACAATATGAACAGCGGTAAATCTGTGCTCAGGTAGATGGTTGCCCCTGCCCTGCATCACTATAGGCTAAGTTAGTATAAACACATCGCTCCACATTTGCTTTGTAACATTATATTGTTTCTTGCAGGCTAAAATCAACACTTGTAACTAATACCGGTGTAATATGGATCTTGTTGGCTGTTAACGTAATGTTGAAAGCCATATAACTGTAGTATTTTGCACCGGTATACGTTGGCAACTGCTCAGTGTTAAGTTATTCTTAAGCATATCATTGTTTGACCACCAAACTGCTTTTATTGTTTGGGGAGATAATTTGAAGTCAAAAGGTCTGACTGAGTTAAAGGGTCTGTTTAGCTATATTTCAATAGTCACTCACCTCTCTGCAGATAGTTTACATTTTATTGTTGAGGTGTAATTATCTCAGATTTGAGATTTCTGCTCTGACCCACACAGTGAAAACTGTTTATCTGGGAAGAGGCTTAACCACCCGCATTAACTTGTGATCTGTTAACTTAGGACCCTGCCCGCTTCCTCTCTCACCAAGAAGGTCTCCATGCACCAATGCCACCAGATACCACAGTACCCCAAACAGGAACCAGGTCCCTGCAAACGTGGCTGTGAACAGGAAGAACTTGTAGCGCCACTGCATGTCCAGAAATGTTGTCCAGAGGTCACGCATGTATAGCGCATTCCGCCCGCTGACGTGCTCGATGCGTACGTTGCTACGGCCATCTTTGGACAGGACACGCCTCCTCTTCCTCAGAGACCCGCCCACGCCGGATATGCCACCTCCCAGTAAGGGTTTTAAAACATCTGTCTGTGTCTGGGAGTGGCAAACCTTCTGAGGGGAGGAGCTACGAGAGGAGGGAGGTGTGGCAGAGGTCATCTGGTGAATAATAAAGAAAAAGGAGTCAAATCATTTCTCTCATTTACTTGTTAACTGGGCAGTGGTGTTAATAGGCTCATTTGGGATTAGTTTGGGGTGGACTGAGAGGTAATAAGCTTACTGAAAGAAAGTTTAAAACACAAATAAGCCTTTTTTGATATCTTCATACCTCATGATCTGACTATGATTATGGTGACTTCCTAGAAACTGCCCATGATGACTGTAGGTTTCAGCAACTTCCCCTGCTCTCATTCTAAAAGTGGAATTCACCTAAAGAGAATCTACAAATACTTAACACCAAACCTTATTATTATTGTTACTTTATTATATTCAAAATGTGTAGCTAAATTAAACAAAACAACTAACAGACAAGTAAAACTGTTACTTTAAATTACAAAGCAGGAAACCACAATTTTAATCAGCAAAACAAGTCAAAACAAATCTACGCCCACGCAAGTGTTTTTAATTATTCTGGCAATTTTTCAGTTGAAATGTGGTGGAAATATAATGGGACTTTCCTGAGGTAGTCACACTCATGAAGAGTTGATCTCAATCTTTTGTCTTGCCATATTTCGAAAGTGTTTCTGATCCCTGCAGATTTTAGGAAATATACTCAATGCCATCTCAGTATACTTTGGAGTCAAATGTGGTGGGTCAAGTACAACCACAGCTGATTCTAATAGGCTGGGGGAACTGTCAATCGAGGCTAAAAAAACAACAAAAAAACATAGCTTTCTTAGAGCATTAAAGTCTCTTAAAACAAACTACATGGTACAAGGTGTCCACCATGTCATATACTGTAGACTGGCGAGACACGATAAATTGTTGAATAATGATGCCCATATTTTGGACAATCTCTCCTTGAGAGCTTTCGTACATGTCAAAAGTGATGTAAGTAGCAAAGAACAAAAAAGAGAAGTTCAATTCTTGCCCACTTCTTCATCTCTACACCTGGCCTATGTGTGAAGGGGTCATGCTTGCTGTATTGTTGTTTTTGAAAATTTACAATATTTGTGTCCCCATTACATCATGGGAAATGTCTGGGAGATTTCAGACTCAGACTGTTTCATTTGTTTGAAGCATACTCAGTCTCTTAGTTTTCCCTCAGTGAAAATATATACTAGAAGAAGTGACAAGCTTAGAGACAAGGGAAAGAAGTTACTATGTTCCGAGAAGTGTGGAGTTTTTCAATTGATTTTGACAGTTCTCCGTCCACAGCTGTAAGAGGAAGAACAGGCGTTTCCCAATTGGTTTCAAACACCTTACAAATATGAAGCAATTGCCGCTTCCAGAAACCACTGTTTGTTTTTTTTATATGATACAGCTAATGACAAGACTTGATTTTCTCTTTTCAGTATAGGGCTTGAAAAAAAAAATAAGTAGGTTAGAGGCTGGGAAAATTAATTAAAAAACAGATTCAGAAAATAATGACTATTAATAGCATAATAACACATTATGTCCATGACACATTTTATCAGCGTCTAGTGCGTCGTTGTCACCAGTTTGAGAACCACTGAAGAAAACATGCGAACCAAAACCAAACAAGACAAACAAGGAAACTCTGAGGTGGGATAAGTAGAGAAACATTTAAATGCACAGGACTCGTGGTCCTAAAATATGTTAACTTGCTAACATACTGAACTAAGAAAGTGAGCCCCACACACACCTTCTGCCAATGACTGAACTTTTTCCCCTCCACACCTGACCCCTACCCCTTTCCTCTAAAGACTGATCTCTGTTTCCCCCCACCACTCACATCTTCCCCGAGACGTTTGCACTATGACTCCCACACTGGTGGCTGGCTCCCACGCACTTGCCACTCTATTGCACATACACTTACCTATATGTTACGTGCTATTTATTTGCCAAAAATATATTTATACAAACTGCATATATTGTCGTCACATATTTATTTTGTGTATGTCTAATATTAACATTACTTGTACATACTCCTGCATTATATATTCACATCTATACATTACAGCACTGCCTACTGTAACTGCTACAAATGCTCATACTGTAAATATCTTTTTAAATATCGACCCATCACTGTCAATTACCTTTATATATATGCAAATTACTCTGCAGTTCACACTTCTGGTTGGATGCCAAACTGTCTTTCTTTTCTCAGTACTTGTCCAATAAAGTTGAATCTAATCTAATCTCAACAAATGTCATGGTGAGCATGTTAGTATGATTTTTTTGCATTTACTTGAATGTGAATGGAAACAAAAACTGTGTACCTAAACTGTTATCCAGACAATTAGTTTTTTACATGGAGAATTATAGGCTCTGTAAAGTAATAACAGTATTATATGTGTTTTTAGTGCTGTACATTGTGCAATGACTGCATGAATGTGTGGCCTTGTCAGAACATTCAGATGCAGTCCACCCCTGTCACACACAGACAGACAGTTACTGTATCTCCACACACACGACACGCTCACTTACATCCAACAAACCATGTAGGCCAGTTGGGAGAGGATAACCCACAAAAGAAGATGATAAGGAAGAGGAAAGAGAAAAGAAGGAAGATGAAGATGTACTGCATTAACCCTGCAAATTGTCCGCACAGAGTCTCATTTGTCAGCTGGAGGAGAGAGGACAAACTTGAATGAATCAATTAAGGTAAAAAAAATCTTTGTTCGAAACACGTTTATCTAGATGCTGCTTTTTTTTAAAGGCTTTACTGTTGATTCTTACCAGAGAGGCCTTTAGTGGACAAAGAGTGAACTTCTGACTGGTAACTGGAGGCGGCGATAAGGGTTTGGTAAGAAAAGGACCAAAGTTTGGCTTTTTATATGCCCTGCTCAGGACTTTTTTTCAGCCTGGCTCAGCGATCCTTTTACAATCTTTCTCTCAGGTGTTTTTTTGCTACTTTATACTCTGGATCCTCACAAGGTCTCTCTGTTTCTCTTTCTCATGCACATTAATGCAAAACACAGAATTCCACCTGACAAGTTGTTAACATTGCAGTACAGGGCCAAAAGGATATGGACATCCGAACGTCACATGATTCCCCTCTCCTGGTTTCAGCCGCGATTTGCTCCCATTCAGCTACATAATCATGAGGTGATGATGGTGGGTGATAAGAAGTGGTGGAGGAAGTACTCAGAACCACTAATGTGCAGGTACCAACACAAAACTGTAAAAAGAATTAATTACAAGCAAAAGTCTTGTATTCAAAATCTTACTTAAATAAAAGCACAAAAATATAATCAGACAAATATACAGTATTTAAAGTATCAGAGGTACCTCTGCAGAAAACATCCCTTGACTGATAAATTATTATATATTACATTATTAGATTGTTATACTAATCAGTGCTTAAGCAGCATTTATATTAAGTTGTGTATCCAGCAGTCCAGAGTTCATGAGACAGTGAATGGGTTTGAAAAGAAGAAAAAAGTTTAGCTAAACAAATTTTAATACATTTTTGGACTTTTCTCTTATCTTTGCTTTTTGTGAAATAGAGGATAAGTTTATTTCTTCTGACTTCAAACTATTATTTAACTAAAAACATCAGAAGGGGGAAATCCATGTTTGGTGAAATGACGAAAAACATCACACTCCAAACATCTGAAATGGACACGGGGCCCATAACCAGAAACTGATTTTTATGCAAGAGGTCACAAGCCAAAATAAATAAGTAGGCTAAATGTATTTTAAATTAAAATGTCTTGAAATTATTTTCCATCATTAAGGCCTGGCTTGCAGTCAGTGTTTCATTCCATCTCAAAGGGGTTGGAGGTCAGGGCTCTGTGCAGATCAGACCTCACTTTCTGCACGGGTGCAAAAATATTATTCAGACGTCCCTTATTTGGAACTAAAGGACCTAGCCCAAACTAACAGAAAAAACTGCCCACAAGTATGAAGACATGGGTGTCCATATACTTTTGGCCACATAGTGTAAATCAAAATAGCTTCTATGCAATGCTGATCATGGATTACATAACCAATCTGCTTCAATTACATCACACTTCTGTGATTATGCAAGGGTGAGCCCCTCAGAAGGTTCTTAATTACAATGACACCATTGAAAACTTCACTCTTTCAACTTTGCTTCACCCTCTCGCCCAATTTTCTCTTGACACTCAAACACACTCGCATGTCCCGGGGAAAACACCCACAGGCGTATAACAGATCGCTAATAGAGCAAATGGGAGTAAATGAAAGTGAAATATTTTTGACCAACCTCTCCAATAGGATGTATTCCATCTCCATGGCAACGCGACAACTTTACTGTACTGCCCTGCCTCAGTGAGCCCAATCCAAAACTGAATCAAAACTTTTTCTTTTGCCAAACAAAGGAGCGCTGAATGTTTTCCTGATCCTCCTCTCTCTCCTTCCTTCTCTCTCTCCTCTGTGTACACAGGAATGCTTTGTTTGGAGCTGAGATAAAAGAAACAAAAGACACCATTGACAAAATCGACTCTGTGCCCATCCGTGTGTGTGTGTGTGTGATTATGTGAGAGTGGGATTGCAATTACATGAGTATTTCTGCATCTGTGTGCGTGTGTGTGTGTGTGTGTGTGTGTAACTGTAGGCGTACATGTGTGATTTTGTATGCATGTATGTGTGTTTGTGTGTGAGATGACTGAAAGGAAAAACGAGAGGACGGAAGAGAGGACGGGAGAGAGAAAGAGATCTGTGACAAAAGGCCCTCGTTAGTATTCTGGAGTGAGGAGTAATCCCCCCCATCTCTGCCTCTCTGTCTCCCCCTCACACACACACACACACTCCCCCCATCAGTTTGTTTCGCTCTTACCCCCTTTTCATTCTTTCTTTCCTTTTTTCTGCTTTAAATAATTTCAATACATCAGAATGAACCCCACATTGAAACATTATTTAAAAACAATTTTAAAAAATAACCCAATAACCCAAATCACTTAATATGTAAACATTTGTTTAACAGAAATGTATCCTCCATCTCATCATCATCTTGTTTCTCTCTCTTTTTCCTGCTGCTTTACTGATTTTTACAGTTCATGTATCAGATTTCTTCAATACCTATTCCTCCTGGTACCAGAAACCAAAAACCTGTTGTTAGTCAGGTATAGGACAGCTACTCAACAATGTAACACTCTGGTAGTGATGGGGATGTAGTGAAGTTATTTACATAATAGATGGCAAAAGTTGTTCAAAGTACTAATTTAAGGTAAGAAAGTAAAGGGTTCTTAAGGAAGCATATATCACTTCTTGATCACTTTATTGGTTTAATTTGAAGACTGAAACACACTAACACTGCACACAATCATTGGGGATAAAAACACATTTAAGCCTAATGAGTTATTTACTATATACTATATAATATGCTTACTATATTGCAGCGAACTGCTCAGTAAGAGCACTAAAGCAAGCACCAAAGAAATGTCAGTTTTTTCAGTAACCATTGGCCTCATCTCACGCATGTTGCCTTCAATTTAATTTTTATTCACAACTTTTACAGCATTCTTCTATTTTCTTTGCTGCATTTGGAGAATACATACTGTAAATTTCATTACTATGCTTGTCAAATGCTCTAAAATCAGATGATCTGATTGGACGTGAACGCTGACAAGATTTTTATAATGAACTCAGCTTCATTCATCTCTAAAGGTCCTGTTGTTATCACATGTGGAGGTGCATCCTGTGAAACTTTGCACCACACTCTAACAATTATTTATAGGACAGCTTCAAACTTGCCACAGTCCATTATGCAGCTATAAATAAACAGGTCAACTGTGAGCTTTGACCTGTCAGTGGTCATCATGAGGAAAACAACCAATATCTGCTTTTTTCATCACCTAAATTTCATGTAGCTTACATCATTTTAATGCTACTTACTGTCGTGTAATTTGCTTATTTGCTTAGAGATTTTCCGCTGTCTAGAAAAAGGAACATTATCCCTTCAATGTAATGTGGGTTATGTGAAAGTTCAAAATAAGTTCATAATAAATTAAACATAACATAAACGAACAAATCTGAGTTCTTTATCACAATATGCATATTTCCTTTCTATGTAAGTCATTAAACAGGTAGGAACAAATGAGAAACTTACCTTAAGATTTTTCATTTCTTAATTTAAGAAACAAATACATATGTATATATATGTATATATACAAAAAAAATTTATTTTTTCTTTATTTATTTCTGAGGTGTTTTCGTTTGCTTACCTTTTCCACTGGAATTGCAATCTAATTGACTCGTGCAAAGAGGAGGTGGGAGCCCAGAGCTTCAGCCTTTCGTCCACATGTCTGCTTTGTTGTTACACGCATGCTCACGCGACACAACTGGGACTGTAATTCTGCAGGAAGGGTAACTTCAGCAGCCTGCGTCCCACGACATTGATACACCATTGAGTAGAATTATGGTGACAGTCATTGGCTCACCGGGCTCCTGTTTCTGACCCAAAGCCCGGTCTCACTGCTCGCAAATTCTTCCTGAAGAGACAGGACTTGGCTTTATAAGAGGCATCTCTCTCTCTTTCTTCCTTTTACTCTTTCCCTCTGTCTCTCTTTCCCTCACTCCTGAATTCCTGCTCACGTCTGTGTAATTGCTGTAATAATTGATCGCCACTCCCCCCAGGTTTCAATTCAGTACCAGAATAAAATGAGAGACCACAAAAGGATACTGTAAATCCTGAAAGAATGAGTTTCAAAATATTACTTTTTTTTTTCTCCATCATGTTTTGTTGCATTTCTTGTTGCATCTTTCCCTTACTTCCCAACTAAATGTCCATAAATTGTGCACAGAAACTTACACACACACACAGATGAATGCACATGTTTGGGACCTCACATGCACATTCTCCACAAATGCAATCAAGGCCAACAGACCACCCCCTGCAGCACACACACACGCACACATACACACACATACACACACACACACACACACACGCACGCACACACTCACACAGAAACACTCTTTTAGGGGGCACCACAGAGCCCCCTATTCATAACTTCTGTGGCCGGCGTTTGCTGTGTCCAAGAGCGTCTGTACGGAGCGTCCTGTTAAGCTCAAACACATAAAGAGGGACATCCGTGAGGTGAATACAACCCCTTATTCAGCCTCAGGAGAGGGTGACAAAGCATTATTTAATTGAAAGAGAGAGGTGGATGGAGTTGATGAGGATCATTGGTCAAATCTGTAGTGAAAAGTGTAGAAAATGTGTGCATCTGATACAAAGTTAAGGAAAGGCCTTTTAAAAAGGGGTGGTATTTTTGTGTTTAAATGTTTAAATATGTGCCTAGAATAAACGTAATAAAGTTGTTAGCTTTAGCCGTATCCTTAAGGCCAATTTATACTTATACTACTGTGTCCAGTAGACCCTACGCCGTGAGCATTAATAATTGTGCTTCGGTGTCTCTGCAATTGACCCTTCACTAAGCCATGCCCTGAATATGGAGCTGGCCAATCACAGCGCAGTATAGGTCTCGCTCTAACTGAGGTCCGACACTTTCAAGGCTGCGCTCCATTGACTCGTATGCAAAAGGCGTCGTTTTCTAGCTTTTTTTTTATTTTACCAAGATATGGTCAAACGCTGTTCATGGGTTCATGTTCACTTGTAATAATTACAATCACTACCCAGAGAGGTTGAAAGGAGAAGTACAATTTATTCCTTTATTTGTTTCACATCAGTCTGACAGCCTGAAAACAACCTTGAAATGTATAATGGAAACCTTTCTGTCTCCTTTCTGAGATCGCTTTTTAAATTTTTCCAGAAATTAGACAATTTTTCTCCAGGGAAAGCAGTAATAGACAGTGCCAGAACCATGCTAAAAGTCCGACAGGTCCGACAATTTTTGGTGGCTTGGTGAAGGGTCAATTACACCGCCAAAACCTTGGTGATGGGGTTTTTATGTTCCACTGTTTATGTTCCAGTTTCTTTGGGTTGTTTTGGGTTTAGCCACTGTTTTTGTTGGTGTAGGCTACAACAAACAATGGCAACTGAAACTGAGCGGATCATGTTGAAGTTGGAGCTTATTGATGTTGAACAGCAGGGAAATTACACAGAAACGAGAGAAGAGTGGTGAAGTAGGACAAGCAGGAAATCCGTAGGAGGAAATGTGATGCTACCAAGCCAACCAATCACAGTGCGGTCTGCATTGCCGCTACGTGTAGTTACACGTCTCACAAAATAGATTTTATCTCTAATTTTAACTTTTTCTGGGATTGTGCTTCTCTCTCCAAAAGAAATGGGATTCATCCGAACAAGTGAGATGAGTCAAATGTGAGTCATATGCTGTCTACTAATATTCCACATGGGGTTCAGTCAGGGGCGTAACGAGTTGGCTCGGGGTCCCAGTGCAAGATGGTCACAATCAAATAGCATAATGTCAGTATTAAATTAAAGGAATGAAATCGCGCAGCTTTAAAATGACCAGGCACAGCAAAATGCACTGCACAGTCGACACAAAAATTAAATAAAACCAGACAGATAAGTCATAATAGCAAAGCTAAGACAGTGATAGACTAACCTACCTGATCAAATCGGTGTTGGAGCACCATAAGAGAGTAAAACATCCTTTCCGGTGATCAAAAACCTGTTAGGTTCTCCAGTCAGTGCCACTGACCAGTAGCACTTGCACAGATCTGGAGTTGGTTTCGAGCGCTGCACAGTGGTAGTCCACTGCTCCCTTGAGGGATGGGTTACATGCAGAGAATGAATTTCGCTGTATGTGTGTATGTGATAATGAAGTACCCTTACAGCGCACCTTCACGCATATGAAAACATGATCCTAATACAGCATAACTCAGTCTTTTATTTTAACGCAATATCTATCAGGGCCAACCCACAATCATGGTCATACTCTTGATACAGTTGCTCTTTTGGTTTGAACCGTATTACTGTATACGTTCATGTCTGTACACAAGTGAATTATTTTTGATTTTGTTTTTCATTTGTTTTTCATTCTGACTCCAGTCTATCAAATTATTACCTGTTCTCTCACTCTCAATAGCCACTCAGCTGACAACTTCGTCTCACTAAACTCTCCATCTTGTAAGAGTGCCTAACAGCTATCAAAAACTGGATGTCAGATAACTTCCTCCAACCTCACCAAACAGAAGTCCTCATCATAGGCCCTGAGAAAAATTCCGTAAAAATACATCAGTATATTGGTCACTTCACAGCAAATCGTGAGTGAGCCTCTGAATACCTAGGAGCTGTCTTTGACCAACATATTGAGTAGAACATAAATAAGGTATTTCTTCTAACTTGAATAAAGCAAAAATCAAAGATGTTTTTCCTTCCAAGATCTGGGAAAAAAATTATTTGTACAGTATGCACAACATTTTCTTTTTTGCTCAGTTTTGGATCAAATGCCACCAGAATAATTGACAACACACCCAAAACCAGCAAACTGATGTGTGAGTGACTACCTCAACTTGTGAGAAGGTGTACAGAATTAGTCTCTCATCTGAAGTTCCAGGGTTCAAATCCCCTGGAGACCAAGTGAGACATACTGACAATGGGGGTGTTCAGATCATAGTGAGTCTAAGTTTTATATTTTATTTGGGTCCTACGAAACTTTCTGCTAAAAAGTGTTTGTGCAGCTGAAACTTTAAACCTTTGAAACACAAAATGTTGCAGGTGGGTTGAACATTTCACCCAGTGGTCAGGTACATATAATGACACTCTCTGATCTCAAGGCAACGCTGTAAAAAGCAAGTTTGCATCACAGCCTCATAGGGGGAATTGAACCAAGGTCTCCTACACCAAAGGCAAGCATCTTATCTATGTGCCATCACCATCCCTTGTATTACAATGAAGCATCCTTGTAGCTGGAAAGGATTCAGCTTCCTGCTCAGTAGAGTGGTAGTGTAATTGTATGTCAACATGAGGAACTTGAACCGACATATCTAGGCCCTGAAATACAAAGCCTACTTTGAGACACTTTGTGTTGCATATGGTCTCTCACTTCCTCTGTTCAAGATGCATTTACACATACTGCAAAGACCGCAGCTGCTACAGTGATCTCAGCCCCAGCATGAGAGGAAACTACAGGTCATATCGAGAAGCAGCAGTCAGTGTATTTTACCCAAAATAGGAAAGAAGACACAGAGGTGTCAACATCGCGGGGAGGCACAAACTAACCAACCATTTTCATACCATAAGTGTCTACTACAAATGGAAAATGTGTGTTGTGAAAAGTGGCAACTGCCACTGGATCCGTGAGATTTGATCGCTGTGGGCGATCTTTTGAAGAAGAAAAGAAATGGCACAGATCAAATGCACAAAATGTGTAAAAACAACTGACCCACTAGGCTCAATAGCCGATCACAGAGCTCTCTGGTCAACTGCCTGTGTGTAGATTGAGGCTAACAGCCACCATAAAGGGTCACTCCAGTGATTCTTCCATGTTCTTCCATAAGGGGATAAAGTTGGAGGACTTGTGAGAGAGAGAGGTTAAACAAATGGTCATAGTCAAAGCAGCATCTTTCATTAGAGCCTTTCTGCCTGGTAAACACCCACATCTTTCAAACTTCACAACCCCAGTTTGTAACACAGGCTTTCTGTCTTAAGCCGATTACATTATACATCACATTATTATGATGTCCAGCTCCTCCAGAGCCACACAAGACTGTAAACAACTGCGTTCACTGGTTAGTACTGACAAGTAAACTGGCCTTTATGTGTAAAACGGATGGAGTTTCCCAGCAGCAGCAACAGTGACACAGACGGAAAAAACTACAGATAAGGGTTGACCACAGATACTCAACTGTGGCACATTTTCAGTTACTACTTTCAACTACTTCCTCTGTGCAAAATAAGATGTATGTTTGGGGTGGGAAAGAAGTATGATGTTTTTCACTGGTGTGTGTGTGTGTGTGTGTGTGTGTATCAGGACCCTTGAAAACTTTTTTACCATAACAACACAGGTTTTGTGTATACCTAGGTCAGAGCTCCACTTCTGTTGTTCAATTCACAGATTTGACTGACATATATTATTTTGTCAGTTGTTTGTATCTAATTTATCTCTATTTACTTTTTACTGTAAAAGTGTGTCACTGTTTCTCATCCTTTGTTAAAGCATGTTGTAACTATGTGAGGAAAAGTGTTATACATGCACATAAAGTTATAATAATTTTATATTCTAATCTAATCTTTATTTATAAAACACTTTTCAAAAACAAGTTACAAAGTGCTGTAACAAGTGCTAAGACAATAAAATCCATAAAAACAAATGCATTAAAAAAACAAGAAAACACTTAAGAGACTAAAATTCATGTTTAAAATGAAAATAAAAATATATAAAATAGAATAAAATAAAGTAAAATTAAATCGGGAAAGGCTCTCCTATAAAAGTATGTTTTAAGAAGGGACTTAAAAGAGTTCACTGACTCAGCCGACCTGATTTCCTCGGGCAGGCTGTTCCAGAGCCTCGGGGCCCTGACAGCAAACGCTCTGTCCCCTTTAGTTTTCGGTTGAGACTCTGGAACAAACAGCAGACCTCTGCCCGAGGATCTCAAGGTACGTGCTGGTGCATATGGGACTAAAAGGTCAGAGAGATAGCATGGCTAGAGTTCATGAAGAGCTTTAAAAGTGATCAATAAAATTTAAAAGTCAATTCTAAAACATACTGGGAGCCAGTGTAATGAAACTAAAACAGGAGTAATGTGGTCATATTTCTCTGTTCTGGTTAAAAGCCTGGCAGCTGAGTTTTGGACAGTCTGGAGTCAATCAGTAGATTTTTGGGTTAAACAAGTAAAAATGTTGTTGCAGTAATCCAGGCGTGATGAGATGAAGGCGTGTAAAATGGTCTCAGTGTCCTTAAAAGGTAGTATAGATCGTATTTTTGATATATTTCTAAGCTGGTAAAAACATGATTGCACAAGCTTTGTGGTGTGCTGCTCGAAATTTAAATTACTATTCATTGTGATATGTGCTTTCTTGCACTTGTGTGAACTAAATTAATACTGCTGTTGATAGGCCGCTGCACTAGTGTCACTCACCACACACTGACACAAATTCCTGGACATTTCTTGTAAATTACAGGTACACAGTGACTGTATGGGGAAGCTGGATCAAACTGCTTGTTAAAAGATGGGAACAATCAGCCATGTGTTCCCTTTACTGTAGATCATTTGCCACAATTCCCTATGACAGCATTTACTGTAGGAAGAATGCAGCATGACTACTTGGTATTTTGTATGCCTCATATATTTTGATGCCAATGGACTGTGACTTACATAAAAGTTTCAATTTGTGACTTATACTTGAAACTGGGTGTTTCTACTCTGTGGTATTATAATTTTTTACCTAAATAAACGATCTGAGTACTTCGTCCTTTACTGCGTGTCTTTAAAAGTTAATATTATTCAATTGAAATAGGTTTCAGGGACAATTACAAGAGGGATTTCTTGATCCCTACACAGCATGTGTGAGGATTTACGTTAACTTCTAAGTAAAACATAATTGCAGTTGTTCTGAAATTGATTTGTCCTGAAATTATTAAAAATATTCAGCAAACAATATGGATTACAGTGAGTCACTTGCTTGACATGAGACATGAGAATGATGCTGGTGTGTTCTTATCTCTTGATGAGGAAGCCAAGTCTTTCAAAACCTCAACATGTTCTACTAAGTGTTTGAGTGTGTCTGCATGTTGAGTTATTAGAGATTATATTTCACAACACCTCTTTGTGAGAACATGTGGCCTGTGTGGTGGAAACTCACATTTGAGAAATAATCAGCTACTTCCTCTGTGCAGAATAAGATGTATGTTTGGGGTGTTCACTGGTGTGTGCGTGTGCATGTGCGTGCGTGTGTGTGTGTGGGGGGGGGGGGGGGTCAGGGTCAGTAAGTTCTTTTGGCTCATGTCAGCGGTGGTGTTGGTGGACTTACCTCCGTTTTATTCATCCTTAGAAACTCTCTTTCTCCCTCTCTCTAGCCTTTTATCCAGCCCTACATCCCGTCTCTTGCATATTTATTTGCTGTTTTCCTCGCAGTGGACTTCCTTCCTGTGTTGGTCTTGTTGTCCCGGAATGCTGACACAGGGGTCAGAGAGAGTTTAGAGACCTGCTGCAGTTTTCCATCAATGACAGAATGATGAAGTCAGCATTTGTTGAAGAATTTATTTGATTCATTCATTTTATTCATCATCTATCAATATGTAATTTAACTCAGCAGCCTGTCATTCAGCACATTGATAATGCAGTAGGTAATACATAATCTTTTGTAAAAGAATTGAATATGACATTGTTTTGACCAAGAAAATCATAGCAGTAGTGTAATGGTAATGTTGCTAGTTCAAAATCTATAAGTGAATAAAAATGTGGTTCCCCTTCGAGGGAACTCGAACTGCGTCGGTTACGACACTATGGGAACGCCTCTAGGCGAAGCAGGTCTGAACGTGAATGAAATCACTCCAATCCTATTGGCCTGTTGCTAGAACGGTAAGGTGTGACGGAATAACCGGAGGAGTATAAAGCACACCTGTACACACTCATCATTAGCTTTTTTTTATTCAGCAGGCGCTCTGTACGTTGTTCGAAGAAAGCTCCAGTCCTACAAGCAGTATGTCTTACCTGAAGAAGAAGTCTACCAGCATGTCCGGCAACCAGATGTACAGAAGGTGTGTTTTTTCTTGCCCTCGGTACATCACGGATGGAGATTCTCATGAGATGTGTCTCTCATGTTTGGGGATGGAGCACGCACGGGCAGCTCTCGAGGGGGCTGCCTGCGCCCGTTGCGAAGCCCTTTCCGTGCGGGTACTGAGGTACAGCATGGCTCTCTTTTCCGAGGATGGCCGGATGTGTTTTCCCCGTGGTGCGGGCCCTGCGGCCGCTGAGGCAGCCCGGCGGCTTCACTCATGGGTTCACAGCGTGATCTGTCGGAGGATTTCGGGACGGCTGAGGCTTTTTCCCGACCTTCATCCGCTGGCTCCGACGCTTCCTTTCCTCGTTCGGGAGCCCGTTCTCGGCTTCTCCCGCTCGCGGTTTTGGATCCGGAGGCGCTGCAGCAATCCGACTCCGAGGAGGCGGACGTGCTCAGCGCAGTCGACGATGACTTCCGGGTGTCGGGGCGGCGTCATCTAGCGACGCCCGACTATGACGTGCTGCTGGAGGTGGTGACTAGAGCCGTGGCTAAGCTCAACATCAACTGGCCACGGGAGGAGCAGACACCACAGGCTAGTGGTAGCTTGATGAAAGGTTTCTTAAGCACCACACGCCACCTCCACGCCGGTCTCTGCCATTCTTTCCTGATTTACATGATGAACTGAGTAAATCATGGGGCAGACCCTTCTCTACATGGCTTTCCACACCCCGATCACTGAACTACAGTAATGTGATGGGGGTTAGGGACCGTGGTTATGGGAGGATGCCTCGGGTGGAGGATGAGCTTGCGAGCTATCTCTCCCCTCGACTTGCGTCCTCCCTGGAGAAGCCGGCGTTACCATCCAAACCATGTCGCACCACATCCACGCTTGTGGGGAAGGCGTACATGCCAGCGGGCCAGGCAGGTGCGAGCTTGCACACCACGGTGCTTCAAGCCTACCAAGCCAACCTGCTACAGGAGATGGTTCAGAGGGGGGGCCCCTCCGAGGAAGATCTGGCGGAGCTTCGCAGAACCACGAAGCGTTAGACGCAGTGCGAAGCGTTCCGCCAGTACCTCCCTCGCCGGTCTGGACCCGAGGCTGCCAGGCGTAGGTCCCTTCCCTCTACGAGCTCCTACGGAGAGGAGGGAAGCAGAGTGTCGCTTCTCGGGGGCCCCCCGAGGAGCTGGGGCAGCGAGACGGCGCTCTCACCCTCAGCCGTCTGAGAGACGCGATCTGAGGACCGTCATCCAGTCCCGACGGAGCTCAGGGAAGACCGGGGTAGGGGAGTCTTTCTCCCCTCCCGCACCCCCCCCACCCCCCCCGGAGGCCGACCGAGGTCCCCTCCGCCGTGGCAACAGGTGATGTTATCCCGCCGTTTACACGTTCAGGACGCACCTGCCACCATCGAGTCCGCACCGTACTGCCTGCCCCGAGGGTCTGCAGACGGACGGCATCCCGACTCACTCACCGTGGATCTTCGGCGGCTCCCCCCTGCCGTTCTGGGGCTTCAGGGGTCCACCAGAAGATCACACGAGACACCGACCACCAGCCCCGAGGGGCTGGTTCCGTTGGCAGACTTTGCAGACGCTTGGCGGAGCCTGACGAACATTTCTCCGCGGGTCCTGCGCACTGCCATAGATGGGTATCGACTACAGTTCATAGCCCGCCCTCCAATTCAACAGAAGAGAGGGGGTGGTTTGGACTGTGGTCCGCCCGGAGCAAGGTCCGGTGTTGGGACAGGAAGTTTGTACTCTGCTGAGGAAAGGGGCCGTGGAACGTGTCTCCCCCCCAGACAGAGACTTCATAGTCCCCAAGAAGGACGGAGGGCTGCGTGCCCTATTTTGGATCTGCGGGTTCTAACCGGTCTCTGAGGAGATTCAGGTTAAAGATGCTCATCATCCCCGCCACCGTGACGCACATCCAATCTGAGGATTGGTTCGTCACGATAGATCTAAAGGACGCCTATTTCTAGGTCTCCATCCGTCCTTCTCACAGGAAGTTCCTGAGGTTTGCCTTCGGGGGTGTGGCTTACCAGTATCGGGTTCTTCCATTCGGCCTGGCACTTCCCCTAGCACATTCACCAAGTGTATGGATGCAGCACTGGCCCCGCTGAGGCTCCGGGGCATCCGGATTTCAACTTCATCGACGACTGGCTCATCCTAGCCCAGTCTCGAGAGTTGGCGGTTCGGCATCGAGATGTCGTTCTGGCTCGTCTGCGGCGTTTAGGGCTGAGGCTCAACGCAAAGAAGAGCGTGCTGGCGCCCACCCAACGGGCTACGTTCCTAGGGGTTGCATGGGATTCGACAACGATGCGGGCACAATTGTCTCCGGCACGTGTCGACACCATATTGGCTGCCGTGAAAGGGGTGAAGTTAGGCCACGCCATCACTATGAAACACTTTCAACGAGTGTTGGGTCTCCTGGCGGCTGCGTCCAGCGTAATACCATCTGGACTGCTGCACATGAGACCCCTGCAGTGGTGGCTAAGGAACAAGGGTTTTTCCCCGAGGGGAATCCTCTCCGTCTGGTTTGGGTTACGCGCAAGTGTCTTCGTTCCCTATCAGTTTGGAAGGAAACTTGGTTCCTGTCCCAGGGGCCCGTGCTGGGAGGGTCTTGTCGCCGGCTGGTTATTTCGACAGACGCCTCCCTCACGGGCTGGGGCGCGGTCATGGATGGCCGCTTTGCAAGGGGATCCTGGCAGGTGCATCGATCCGAGTGGCATATCAACTGTCTCGAGATGTTGGCGGTGTTCCAGGCTCTAAGGAGTTTCCTGCCCGATCTCCAAGGCCACCACGTCCTGGTTCGTTCCGAGTAGAACAACACAGCGGTGGTGGCCTATCTGAATCACCAGGGCGGTCTGCGCTCGCGCCCTCTGGACAGACTGGCGCGTCAGATCCTCCTGTGGTCCCAGCAGAGGTTACTATCGCTCAGGGCGATGTATTTCCTGGGGACACAGAATCAGGGAGCAGACCTGCTGTTGAGGCAGGGGCTGAGGCCCGGGGAATGGAGACTTCACCCCGAAGTGGTGGAGCTCTTGTGCGAAGAGTTCGGCCCCATAGACGTGGATCTGTTTGCGTCTCAAGAGACTACGCACTGCCCGCTATGGTTTCTCTCGTTCCTCCAGCCCCGTTGGGTCTGGACGCCATGGTACATTCGTGGCCGAGGCTACGTCTGTACGCTTTTCCCTCAGTCGCTCTGCTCCCGGGGTTCTGGAGCGGGTCCGCCAGGACTATGTCGGCCTACTGCTCGTAGCCCCGTTCTGGCCAACCCGGGTGTGGTTCTCGGACATCATGTCGCTCCTGGACGGCCCGCCGTGGCGGGTCCCTCTGAGGAGAGACCTGCTGTCCCAGGCGCAGGGCCGGGTTCTTCACCCTTGCCCCGCCATATGGCGACTGTGGGTCTGGCCCCTGAGGGGGCACAGTACCTAGAGGCGGGTCTAACAGCCGGAGCAGTCGAGACCCTCCTGAGCTCCAGGGCCCCGTCCACACGGAGGATGTACGGCCTGAAGTGGAGTGTTTTCTCCACTTGGTGTAGGGAGCGGTCGGTGGACCCTGTTACCTGCCCGGTGGTTCAGGTACTTGAGTTCCTCCAGGACCGGTTCTCTGCTGGTCTTTCCCCTTCCACCCTCAAGGTGTACGTGGCAGCTATTTCATCTTTCCACACCCCTCTGAGGGAGGGGTCCTTGGGGAAACTTCCCTTGGTTGTACTTTTCCTCCGTGGTGCCCGGAGGATGAGACCTGCGACTCGGTCCAAGGTTCCCCTTGGGATCTGGCGGTGGTTCTTGGGGCGTTGGCTGAGGCCCCCTTCGAACCCCTAGAGTCAGCTGAGGCTAAGCACTTGACCCTCAAGATGGCCTTTCTCCTTGCTATCACCTCTCTGAGGAGGGTGGGGGATCTCCAAGCGCTTTCGGTTTCCCCGCAAAGCCTGGAGTTTGCCCCGGGGAATATTAGGGCTATCCTGCACCCTCGTCCAGGATACATCCCTAAAGTGCCTTCTTGTGCGGCAGGGTCCACAGTGCTGCAGGCATTTCATCCTCCACCTCATGTGACGGCGGAGGACGGGAGACTTCATCTGCCTGCCCTGTCAGAGCACTGAGTATTTACACTCTGAGGTCCTCCCGTTGGAGGAAGGCTGACCAGCTGCTAGTGTGTTTTGGGTCTCCCAGGGCCGGGCTCCCTGCATCCAAACATACTATTAGCAACTGGATTGTTCAGACTATTTCCCTGGCCTATCAGGTGCGCGGTTTGCCTTCACCTGTGGCTGTGAGGGCTCATTCTACCAGAGGCAAGGCGGCCTCTCGAGCCCTCCTTTCCGGGGCCTCTTGCAGGATGTTGTTTAGCGGCTGGCTGGGCCACTCCGCACACATTCATTCGGTTTTACAGTCTTGACCTTCCTTCGGCACCTGGCACTCGTGCGCTCTCCTCTTAGTAGTGCCACTTTATTGCACACAGGGGCAGGCGGGGTTTTCGGCACGGTTTAGTGGGTATCTCGTTCCCATAGTGTCGTAACCGACGCAGTTCGAGTTCCCTCGAAGGGGAACGTCTCGGGTTACGTATGTAACCCTGGTTCCCCGAGAAGGGGAACGAGAGACTGCGTCGGTCCGCCGCACCTCTCTCCCCGCCTGAAGCGCCTGCTTCATAGTTTAAGCTAATGATGAGTGTGTACAGGTGTGCTTTATACTCCTCCGGTTATTCCGTCACACCTTACCGTTCTAGCAACAGGCCAATAGGATTGGAGTGATTTCATTCACGTTCAGACCTGCTTCGCCTAGAGGCGTTCCCATAGTGTCGTAACCGACGCAGTCTCTCGTTCCCCTTCTCGGGGAACCAGGGTTACATACGTAACCCGAGACGATATATGATATATATAACTACGTATGGCTTTACTTTCATTATGCAAGTGTGCCAGCAGATGGTGACAGATAACAATTTTGTTGTTGCAGGAGGACTTCCTTTGTGTGTGTTTCTCCTAGGGCTTCAGCTCACCTAAAAGGAGAATGACAATTATGGTGTGGCTATGTCTTTGTTAAGAACAACAAATAACTACACAAAATACATTGCTGCTCAAGATTTGCAAATGTGTATGAACATTTAGCATTTTGTTTTACTTTTTTCCAGAATGTGTGCATTAATATTACATACATATATATAACATTTACATTTGAAATTGGCTATTTTGTTCGCACATGATGTCACAACATAGGTGTCTGTACAGTCTTTACAGATCAGGGACAATTTAAATGCATCTGTTGTACAATAATCTAAGCTGAAAGGTCCACTTACTTTCTTTTCACATTTTACAGCCTTACTAAGTGAATGAAACAGGCTCAAGTGTGATCACGTGACCTGAAAGAGGAACTGGATTCATGTGAAATGCATCTGCATGTATATATATATATATATATATATATATATATATATATACATAGTAGAAACACACATAAGGAGAATAAGTACAGAGCTCATAAGTTACAAAACCTTTGAGATGCTGGTTCTGCAACTACAGATTTTATTATAACTAGAGATTATTTTATATGTTGCCACATTTTAATATAAGCCTACACTTAACCAGCCAACTTAGCCAATATGTGTGTAGTAGCATGAAGGAACTACGAATTTTGTTTTGTTACGCAGCCTTGTGTATAATGACTACTAAACAACCTTGTAGCTTGTAGAGGTGCTCAGTATATGTAAGAATGAAACTTTAACATGAAATTCTCATCAAAGAGGGCTGAATGACTGAATCAGCAGCTCTTTGCATTGGAGCGCCCCTCTCTGGTGACAGAAAGCACCATTGGTCACCATAAACAGTATCTTACTTCCTGGTTAAAAAGTTACTGAAAGCCCAAGCACAGTGCACAAGCACTGTTGCAGATGGGTTGTTGATGAGTTATTAACCTATTAAGCATGGGCCTAGTTTTTATATTAAACAATTAAAAACATCAACAGATTGAACTAAAGACAGTGAGAAGCAGCAACTTCACGTCACAGCATTATGAATAGTGTTGTTATGACTTGATGATTTGAATGACTAAAAATATGAATGATTAAAAAAAAAAAACTGTAGAAAATCTTGGTCATGAACTGAACCAAATGGTCTGAATGACTAAAGTTTGTTGGATTTTATGCCTGTTGATGTAACACCTCACATCATTAGGTTGGCCTCACGTTTAATAATCCACATAGTGCTTTCAAATGCAGCACAGTGAGGAATTATTTTCATCTGAGGAGGCTAGGTCCTGTAAGAAAGCGCTCAAGGTTTGAGAAGCTCGGGTCGATACTGGTGAGGTTGCATGTGATTGCATGAATTCAAATGCTGCAGAGAAGCACAACAGAGACCCAGGCCACTGTAATTTACTCCCTGTTCACTCCCCACAGTCTTCCAGCTAACCTCTGGAAGCCTCTGTAGAGACATGTGCAGCATTTTGAAGTATGTGCTGAAAAAACAACTTAATTAATGTTTCTGTTAAGGTCCTTCCTCAAACATCATATATGATTTTCATATTGACATACGTAGATTTATTTTGGTAACATGCTAACATTTACAAGGGATAGGAACATGTTTAGCAAGTATCTGATAGCGCAGTCTGGGCCAAAGTAATGGACCGACAGGCTGTCCCACTGACCAACCAAAACTGCCATCCTTAGAACCATCACCTCAATGCATAGACCTGTTGTCAGAGGACTGTTTTTTCCCTTGACAATGAGGTTGAATTGTTATTAGTTGATATGCATTGTGTCTTTATGCACACCTAAACAGATGCACACCTAAACAGATGAAGTGATGAAAATGGCTTCTTAGTCAGTTTGAGGTTTAAAAAATGTAAAACATTAAATAATGTAAAACTGCTATTGGATTTCTTTGGTCTAAATGTACGAAAAGTATGGAGCTGCAATAATGATTTTTTAAAATGTGATTTTGAATATAACACTTAATTCAGGGCAGTACAATGTGCAGGTGAAGCAGGAAATATATGTCAGTAAGACTATACGTAACATAAAAACTTGCCATGTATAAAAAAAGGCTTAAAGGGTGTGACTGGAGTGTTTGAATGATTCCATAGTTACAGATGTCCTCAGATCCAGTGGGGGACAGTCATTTACAGTATGAGCTGTACTAATAAAGTAACAGTTATAATACAGTGTGTGAGTATGTTGCCTGGTTGCAGGACAGCAGGGCCTGTGGAGACAAACATGGCCCCTTTTCCTAAGGACAAAATTAGCTTTTGCACCACAAACTCTATCTGCAAAGAAACAAAAGCTTGTATCTGCTCTGTTTTTTTTTTTTATCAATTCAAACTACTTCCACAAGTGACTCTCCTTGTTTGTTTGCACTGGATGCTGTATAAATGCCTGAGAACTGTGTGAATACAAATCAGCGGTTACATAACAGTGGGTAACAAGAACACTGACTGCTCTGTGCTGCAATCACAGCAGGTACATGAAACAAAACACACACACACACACACAAATATACTGTATATGTACATAACAGCAGTGGAAAGTGGAAAGAAGTACATTTATTCAAGTACAGTACTTAAATATAATTTTAAATGTGCTTTAAATGAGTATTTCCATCTAATGCCACATTATGCTTCAGCACCACAACTTTTCAGAGGGAAAAAATGTAGGGGAGACAGGATATTTCTGTAACATGGGGAGAGTTGTAACAACACCAATTCCACCAGTTAGAGATGAGATAAGAGTCATGAGATCAGAGATCAGTATTTACCTACCTCCTCCCTGATTAGGCATAGTGCTTGTTAAGGGCGGAAACAGGCACATTCAGAAGATATAGAGCACCCCGCAAAGAGAGCCCCGTTGAGGAGAGGAGATAATGGATCCCAAACCCAGGGACACGCCACCTGCCCCAGATAGGAGCAAAAG